>NC_143258.1:74759511-75046511 GCF_984573655.1 Nuphar pumila | reverse complement strand
TTCTAGCAAGTCGACATCATGAATGTATTTTTGGGGACAGATTTACAAAAAAGCATTGAAAACTCCCATTCACTTGTGGTAAACTGGCTGTAGTAGGCATGTATCGGCAATCAGATTTATGAACTACGTACTCAGATCCTCCAACCCAATTAGCTAATCAGACCTGTTTTACTTTGGCCAATTTTGGGTCCTATGGGTACCCGCCTGACCCCGGCTTGCTCCACGAGGCAGTTTCCAGGAGTTGGGCTTCACTGGCTCAAAAACCAATCCTTGTGTTTATTTTTAATAGAGATGGTTTTCATATTTTTATCCTGGTTTATGTTGACGATATTCACGTGCCTTTGTAATCTTGTTGGTTCAATTGAAAAACAGTTTGCTCTTAAAGATATTGGCAAGTTGCACTATTTCTTTAGGATATAACCGCTTTTCTCTCAACTGGTTCTTTTCCTGTCTCAAAGGAATTATATTTTGGATTTGGTTTTGAGGTTCAACAAGCTTATTACTACTCCTATGTGTGTTGCGACCGCTAAAACTTAGAGCTGATCTTAGAATACGACCCTTCTTAGAACTTTCGTTTTTGCCACTGATTGGAGGATCTGTTTTCCTTTCTTCCTCACCACGTGGAGCTACTGCCATCACTGATTATACAATTCCGTCATTAAAAAACAAAGAAAAATCTTGGGCCTCTCTGTTCATCACTGTAGCTTTGTTTTCATTCGTAGCTTCTCTGTTCATTACTAAATAGAACGCACTGTTTTCCACAGTTTAATAAATATAACTTTTTGGTGACCGTTGTCCCACTTTGTTTTGGTGCTTATCGTTCAAAAAAAGTTATAATTGTGCCACTTTCACACAGGACGTATCGAACTATATATATATATATATATATATATATATATATATATATATATATATATATATATATATATATATATATATATATATATATATATATGCAGTAAAGGTAGACCAATAGGGATTAAGGAAGGAATCTTGATTAAAGAAGTGTTCACTGGCTGTCCAACGATAATCACCAATTAGTGTTTTCCTTATTTTATTGATGTGCGGCTCTTCCAAGGCTTATCATGGAGAACAATGAGCTAGCTTTTCAATTCCTAAGTGCGGGTAGTTAACACTAGTTGTCCAATCACCACGCTCAATTTTAGGACTTGTTGGGCGTCATGAATTCTTAGAAACTCAAATTCAGTCAAATCACAGTTTGATTATTTAAACTTGGTTTCCTAAAACGTTTGGACAATTGTTTCGATTACTTTTTAGTATGGACTAGAACGAGCATCAAATGAGAAAAGCGTGGTTGATACTCTCCGAATGTCCAATAACCATGAAAATCCATATGATGGATCTAGGTATTGGATTCAAAGTTGGATTCGAGTATTGGATCTAGAGTATATCATTGGATCTCACAAGAAAATCAAATAATCTAAAGTAGTAGGTCAGGAATCTAATAACCTACTTACGTAGTGGGTCATAAAGTTACGAACCACTAAGATAGAGATGGTTCCCACATCAGATTGGATTCTCAACATGTTTGCGAATCCAATGAGACAGTTAATGGCTGGGTAACGACTACCCAAGAAAGGATAATTAGACCCATCCCATCCCTCTGTACAATGAGAGCTTGATAATTGCATCGAGAAAACTCCCTCGTGAAGTAGGCAGTTAATCAAAACTCCAATTCCCTTATCCTCTGTCGACTTAGAGCTCACCCTCACTGCACAAAACTCGATCCCTGAAACCCAACATTAGTATTAGAGCCTGGTTATTAAGTGTGCATGGTGATACCCAATGGTTGTGAACTCCCCTTGTCAGAAAACCTAGGAATGATCAGGCTCTGCTGGCAGTGCCGCCTGAGGAGAGAAGCAGCCGCATAGAGTTGACCATACCTATCGACCCTTGTTGCTGGTGTAAGGCGACAAAGAAAAAAAAAGAAAAAATTGAAAGAGAAACCCCCTACGACAACATCACTACTGGAGTCAGGAGTGGAGGAGACCCCTATGATAGCATCATTGACGACATCAGTACCGAAAGTGACCCCCCGATCAGGCATCGTTGTCGACGTTTGGTGGTTGTGCCAGAGTCAGGGGTGGAGGAAACATAGAACAAAAAAAAATCAAGAATTTCTGATCAAGCTATCAATAGTGGGTATGAATCGGATAAGGTTTTCAAGAATTTGGCTGTTGTTTATCTTGACGATAAATGATGCCTATGGTTTCTTGGACAGTTTGGTGTGGATACGCATCAAGTATCAAACTCACCATCATAGTGGCATTGACTATGTTATTAGGTTGGTGCATATTATCTGATAAATTAATAGCCATCCTCTAGTTGGGAGATCAACACGTCTATGAAGTCATGGCCTCCACTTATGTTGTTGGAATCCCTCATTCGGTCGTGCTCCATCGCCTAACTGGTAGCAATCTTGTCCATCTTCTTGCGGGCCCTGTTCATGGCCATGAAGCCCATCCATGTCTTCAACTCAATTGGCTCGTCCTTCCTACAATCTCGATATAAGCCTTTCATGAGGGAATTGACTTCCTCGAGTCGGGCACATTTGAGCAGGTTGAGTCATCGATTCGAGAGAAACTCTAGGATGGAGATCTTACGGACCTCTCGCCAGTAGAAGTTGTAGGGAGATAGGGCAAAGATGAAGGAGTCAACCAAAATACTATATGCAATTGCATAGTGTTTTTGATGTGCTATATACTTTTGTTCATGTTAGGGTCCTATTATATATAACTGAATCTGGTATGGCTTAGTATTGATTCATTTTTTATGGTTCAAATTTAATTGGACTAGGATCCATTAGATCTGATGTTTGGATCAGATCATTAGATCTAGTAAGGTGATATAGACCTAGTTGGATCCAGTACAATATTTTTGGATCTGGTTGAACTTATATGGATCAACATAGATTCAGTTGAATGAGATTAGATCAAGTATAATGCTATGGATCTAGATTTGATCCAGATATAGATCTGGAATTATATTGGCAGATATGAGATATGGATCTAGATTTGATTCAGGTTTTGTGATGGATCAAAAAAAAATATAATGCCCGAATATAAGATATGGATCTAGATTTGATCCAAAGTTTATGGTTGATCTAGATAGTAACAAGCCAAATATTTGGACCTAATAACATATATTCTATATGGGTCTTGGTTTGACCCAGATAGATTCAGATAAGTATAATGCTTGATGTGTAGTGTAGATCTATTTGAATTTATAACATATGGTTATGGATTTGGATTATGGAGGTGTGAAAGATTTGCACGTGAAGAGGGGTATGAAAGATTTTTAAAATCAAAGAATCATTCCTCATGAATAAACTATTTTTAGTTGGCTCTTTGCGTATCCCTCACATGCAAATGTTAGATGCATGTCACATATGAAAATGTTTTTGAGAATATAAAAATAGACATGAGAATGCATTTGTTCAAGAGATGTTCCCGTATAAAGACAACCAAACCTGAGAATAATCAGTTGGAAGCTTTGCAAAGCAGAAGTGAATATATTCATCAAGTGTTTTTTTGTACCAACAAGGTCATCACCAGACTAAAAAGTAGGAAACAGAATTGCATGACTGGTTCGAGGGGGAAGTTTTATTTTCCTTGGTGAGAGTAAGAATGTGAAGAATGTTGGAGGGTCGCCGTTTCATTGCCCATTGGTCGTCGGAGGACGATCATCTTCCATGACCCACAAAGGCTCCATTCATCTGATAGGGGCAACACGTGGATGTCACCAAGTTGACAGAAGGTCACAAGTTAGACGGGTGGCATCCCTGCCACAAGGTCGAAACTGGGTGTACTCCCCATGGACTTGGGGACCTCAAGAGTTTTACCAACCAGAGGCCAACCTATATCTGGTCGGTGATGAGAAGGTTTTCCCCATTGACTATCCAAAAATGAATAAATTTAAATTCCTATTTGGCATGTGTTATTTTTTCCTCCTTTTCCTATGCTTGGAAAATTTTCTTAATCTAATTGCTATATTTCAGCTTAACTATAAATCTTTGTAACCTCTCGATGACTTTTTAGTACATATATAACTTGCGTTGTATAGTATATTTCATAGCAATGACTAATATCTATCACTAAACTATATAGGTGCTTAACTTTGTGTTTCTCAGATAACTAGAAAAACCACCTCACTCCCTGGTGAGCACATTAGTGTAAACACCCTAGGTCGCTCTTGTCCACAACGTAGTGCACCCAACTTTGGCTTACGACAAGGGATGCATAGGCGTGGGTTTCAAACTGATGACATTTCTTTAGTTTGGTGACATTCACATTTGAATACTATCAGATAAGCTTAAAGAATTATGGTCACATTTTATATAACTGATTGTCAGTTATGTTCTATCACCACCACACATCTCACTTGGGAAACCATAACAATGCATTTCACTTGGGATATTCAACAGTGGGGCTCACTCACACCACCATCAAGTGAGATATGCAGTAGTTGTAACACTTCGAGACCTTTCGAGTCCAGGTTCATAGGTATTACTTCTGAGAGCTAGAGAAGAGTACAAAGTAAACACAACAGAATCACGACATAAATTTTTTTCCAAATTAAAGCATTATCTCCTAATATCATAATCAAAATCCCTCACAGGATACATCATTCATAACATAAATAGTATCAACTTATAAAAAAAATCAATAATATAAGACATGAAATTAAAGTCATTGTTAACAACAACTACATCGACCTGCCTCTGGTAGATCTTCTAGAACCTACAATTATAATTATAAGGGGGGTGAGTCTACTACTCAGTAAGGAACAATTGTAGTAGGCTCTATGCCCCTAGTCTTAGTTTAGTTTTCATCACACAATATAAATGTTTATTTTTTTAAATCCTCCATTAACCTTTTAAAAAATCATAAGTTATCACTCACTCAATGCTAACAATTGTACTAGATTAGCTATACCGATAATAACTTACTATGGGCGTAGCAACCCGTGTAGAATACCCTAATTCTATAGTGTTGGTAAAACTATGAGCCACTCTCTGTTTTGATCCCGGACTATAGATCGCGAGGTACTATAGTGAAAAGACCTGGCGGTAGCTAGCTAGGAGTCCGTTTCTGTGAAGTTATACCTATTCCAAGGTTCATAATTCATGCTACATCCTGGTTTACCTAGAACTCTAAATCACTGTGCGAAACATAATCTCTAAGATATATTATGCAACTCTTGCTTTCCCACGTAAACTACTTTAAGTTCATTTTATTTGTATCTCAATCATGTTTCTTACGATCTTCCTAGAGTTGTGATATTCATAAAAATCCAAGCATGCAAAAGATGTAATATCTTTACATCAATGTAGTGTCTATATATCAATAAATCACTGGTGGCCCACGCTTATGGTGGCTCTTACTCTGATGGTCGTCAGGTAGCCCTTTCCACCCGTCGCCTCTTTCAAAATTAATAATGTTAAGTTTAGCTTACTAAAATAACTCAAATTGCAATAGATATAACTAAAAGAAGAGACTTAAGAAAATTAACTCAAACACTCAAACCTATTCTCATGCATGTAGTTCTATGTTCTTAATCTCAGTATATGTATTTTTTGCCTAAAATACAACATACCTCTAAACATGCATATCATATTAAAAACTCTTGGATACATGAAATTATTTTTGAAATTGTTGCTAACTCACATGCATTCATTCTATCTCTAAAGCATGCATAAAAAATCATTTCTAAAATACAACTACATTATATGCAAAGTAACGACTACATTCTCAAGCATATATAATTTCATGTAAACTATATCATATACATAAACAAAAACATTGTTTACTATTAACTAAAAAATGCTCATAATGTCCCTTACCTCGAATGTAAGAACTAAACTTTTAACCTATAGTTGAGTCTCTCGCAGTAGTAGTAGAGTTTCTACATTACACAAAGACTCACTTAATTACCAAACCAACATTTTCTATATTTTATAAAATTATCAAGCTACCCCAACCAAAGATAGTTTGTCTGACCTCATTTTTTGTGCTATGTGTTTGGTCATGAAGACAATAATGACAAATTTCTCTCTACGACACGATTCCAACAAACTAAACCTCACCCGATTCTGATCAGAGAGAGAGGTTATGATCATTTTGTTAACTACATGTCAGACCATATGCTACAAGGGAAATTTGATCTTTTTATTGGCTTAACTCAGCTCGAGTTAGATCCGAGCTTGGTCTAAGTTAAGTCCAGACTTGACTACCTGAGTCAGGTTTGGTTGGCCCCAGGCTCATGCCTCTAATATATATATATATATATATATATATATATATATATATATATATATATATATATATATATATATATATATATATATATATATATATATATATATATATATATATAGGGTTCAACTCGACCCAAGTGGATTCAATCCATTCTCTCTCTCACTCTCTTTCTCACTCACTTCTTTCTAGATTCACTGAACCTAACACAAACCTAGCTTGGACTGGGTTCAATCCAAACTTAACCTCAAAAAGTTCAGCTTCTCTCTTTTTTTCTTAGTTAAACAAATTGAATTCAGATCCAGTTTGGTACAAACTGGACCAGACCCAGTTCGGTATGAACAGAATATGAGACAAAGATTCATTCTCTGTCTCTCTCTCAAAATACTGAATTTGAACCTGGACCCAGTTTGGTCTGGGTTCAGTCCACTACAAGAAAAATGTGGATTAACGATGGACGTTATCAGTCGCTAACATGTTTAGCGACGAAAAGGGTCTGCCACATAATCCTGATCACTAAATAGCGACAAAACTAATATGTCGCTAATTAGCGACAAATCATGTCCATCACTAAATAAGGACTGATTTGGTTTTGCGACGAAATATAATCCGTCACTAAAATTTAACGACGAATATGTATTCGTCGCTAATGTTCGTCGCCAATTTAGCGAGGGATTAAATTTTGTCGCAAAACATCGACTGATTTAAATTAGCAATGAATAATATCTGTCGCTAATCTGTCACAAATTTTTAAAAAAATTTAAAAGATTTTTTTTTGAAATATGAATATCGAGAAAAATTTCTCATTATACAATTTATATAACCTCCATATAAAAAACAAAGTACACATAAAAAATACATATACAAAGCAGGTGAAACAAATTTAACATAAATTATAAGTGAAACAAATTTAACAACCCAGTACAATCCTTGCCAAGTTCTAATTAGTTACAAGTACATGAAACAAATTAAACACATGAAGTTAATCCTCGCCAAGATTCAGGGCATCATCCCCTTCATTTTCTCGATTTGCCCCTCCATCCATGCCTCCATCAGCTTCTCTACGCTGATCAGCTCCAGCATCCTACAAAAGAACCAAAATGTTAGTATTGATAAACAAAATATGATGAAATAAATTATATGCAATGCACCTAATCTAATGTAATCAAAGTAAATGGCTGAATGACACATAGACTAGCAATAAAGTGAAGTACATTAACAAAATTTAGATATGTGTTCTAAGACTGATAAAAAAAAATCATAGTGATTCAATCATGCAGATATGTGTTCTAAGGTTGTAAAAAAATGTCACAGTGATTCATGCATGCATATATGGTTTATAAGGCTGCTAAATAAATGTGTTATGTATCAGAGTCATGCATATATGTGTTTTAAGGTTGTAAAAAAACTTTCATAGTGATGCAATCATGCATATATGTATTCTAAGGCAATAAAAAACTTTCATATTAATTCAATCATGCATATATGTGTTATAAGGCAGTCAAAAAACTTTCATATATACTAATATCATGCTGATATGTGTTCTAAGGTTGTCATAGTGATGAAAGAATGCTTGTATGTGTTTTAAGGTTGTCAAAAAACTTTCATAGTGATTCAATCATGCATATATGTGTTATAAGGTAGTAAAAAACAATTATAGTGATGAAATCATGCTTATATGTGTTGTAAGGTTGTCAAAAAACTTTCATAGTGATTCAATCATGCGTATATGTGTTATAAGGGTGTCGTAAAAATGTATAGTGATTCAATCAATCATATATGTGTTCTAAAGGTGTAAAAAAAAATTATAGTGATTCAATCATGCATATACTAGCTTGAAATCTAACGCCATAAAATAAATTACATAAATCTTTATACTTGACAGGCACCGGTGCTTATGTTGAATGCAGACGAAGTTCTTCTATCCCAAAAAAGTTGCACAACTCATTATGGACAAGGTTGAGAACGACTTCATGTAAAAAGTCACACATTTTATCCTCAAGACGCTGACATACACTATCCCAAGACATAGCAAAGTCAATCGGACAGTGAGAGTTGATGCTGACGGGAGAACTCTGAGAGCGCTGGTTGCAGGAGGCAACGACTGGTATGATGTTTATGTTACTCCCAAACCCGAACACACGACCCTTTTTGGGTTCACCGGTTGCAGTCACCCATGCTGCAAAATCAAAAGGCGGATGCTGAGTAGAGTCATCGCCATATCGCTCTACCATCTGTTGCTCGTATGACTCCTACAAAGTAATGATTATAGTATAGATTAAGAATTACAATGTTCATGGTAACTTGTCTATTATAATGTTTATTAATATAACAAATACATATCATTATCACTCTCGCCTTCACTGTTACGAATTCGCTCGTGCTCTTACATTTATGTATTTCAACAAACACATCCTTGTAAGGCATAATGTTTCCTTTTTTTGCTTCTTGCAAGGTTAAATGATAAAAAAATCAATTAAAAAGTATGCAACAATACTTAAAAATTTGATATATATATATACTGATGAGTTACCATTTTCTTCTGGTGGCTCCCAAAAGTTTTAGATTCACCTGTGTGTAGATGGGCATCAGGCATCTGCGCTCGGTTTTGTGCAACTTTTGCTGAGCGATTTTAAAATTCATTGTCGCCTACTTATCACACATTCCCTTCCAATAATCTCTCCTGATAGTAGAAGGGTCATGGCCTTTCCACTGTAGTGAATCATCTATCCCACCAACTACTTTTATTGCTGCAGTCTTCATATTATGCAGCATATTGGCAAATCGATTGGCAACTACCTTCTGCCGCACTATCATCGCATCATTCTCCTCGTTCGCAGTTGTGAAGCGATGCGAAGCCTACAAATACCTTCAGAAAGTGAGCACACATGACTGTAATAAAAAATTCAATATGAAACACATTAGTTATGATAAACGATTACATACCATGAATGAGGACAATAATCTGTCCAACACCTCCTTCAGGTACTCTTTTCATTGAGCGATCGGTCCTGGAAGATGCTGAAGTAGTGACTTCCTAATTTCTCGTATTACTTCTTATGGCTCAAACCTTGTGTTGCACATGAATTGATACACATTAACAATCAACTATCGATATACACTATTTATAAGATAAGTATTGGATAAGTGATAATGAAATACTTACGGTCGACTATCGATATAAACTATTTGAATGAGTCATCGTGTGTCAGGCTAAAAAGGCCCTGCATCTGGCATTGTCTCGTGATGTGTATGAGTAGCTGGTGTAGGTGGGTCATGTGTAGGCAAAACATCACCTACAAAACAATGAGTTAAAAATTCACACAATGCACATTTAAACTAATCAAGTATATAATTATTTAAATGATATACCTATCGAAGCATTATGTGAAGACGAAGGTTGTTACTGGCTATCACTGAGCTAAAATCCTATAAAGATGATTACCAAGTAACAATTTTTATATCAACATATAAGCAAAAACATAATAAATGCTTATATTTAAATATAACACAAAGACATCTACCTAATGATGTCCCACAACCTCCACTTGGCCCTCGACCACTGGGTGCTCGACCACTGTTACCTCCACGAACCATATTCTAACAAATAAAAATGTTATTTGGATCAGTTACATGATATGCAATTCCATGGATACATAATCAAATCGAAAATAACTTCATGCAAGCATGGATACAGTCACATCAAACATGACAATATATTCAAATCATTTATATCATATCAATGTCTTATGATATTACAGATATTATCCTAACCAGTTAAAAGAGAATCATAAGAATACTATGATGAAGAAAATATCTATTATCATGCATTCATGGTGGATGTAATGATTTGATATATATATCACACACACACACACACACATATATATATATATATGATGTCATTCAATCACAAGAACTATGATGCATGCATTGATAACTTAATATTTTCATATGCAAACCCATTCATAACACAATACATTCATTTGAAGTATGTTTTCATGATACAAATTCACATGGAAGGCATAATCAAATTGAAAATAACTTCATGCAAGCATGGATACAGTCACATCAAACATTTCAATACATTCAAATCATTCAGATCAAAACAATGTCAAACATGTACCTGCAATAAACATACTTCAATATCACACTAACTACTACCATAAATAGCATGAAATCTGAACTCCAAAAATTAGAACACTTCTATTTTTATACATTAAAATCATGCTCAACATGATCTCCGAACTCCATCAAAGCAGTCCTAGATATTCACAACTAAGTGAGTGTGTGAACAGTAAAGTGTTGCATCCAAGAAATTAAATAATCTGTGATGCGCTTGCATCACTTACTTACCACGGGTATTTACCCGATTTGTATTGCTTTTGCCTTTGTATTTTTTTCTGAGTAACAGGTTTGGGTACATTTAGTTGTAAGTAACACATCCAGATGAATTTCATACTTTGTACACGATATCAAGCCTAATTGAGTCCATAAATTATGACTACAACCAAAAGAACCACACAAAGCAAAATAATGACAATTAAGGAACTGTGCATGCAAAAGTTACCATAAAGCAAATGTAGAAATAAGTAATTTATCTATATTTTCTTTATTTAATTCATCCAAAGTCCTTGTGCGACTGGACCCTATCTCGAGAGGTTGCATCGCTGCGAGCGCTTATGTGTATAGGCGATGCGGGGCTCTGGTAGTGGGGCATAAGCGAGATCCGTTGTAGAATCTGCGGGAGACACTGTGTTAAAATGAAGTTTATTACCCAATGACAAGGTGGGTAACACCCCCCTTGTCGAAAATGAGCCCAGACAGGTAGATGCAACCCTCTGCTAAAAGTGAGACAGGCAAGGGCGTTGCCTCTGCCGACAGTAAGGTCAAGGCAGGGAGCAAAACCCCCTGCCAGAACATTCACAGGAGGCAGATGGTGGGACCCCCCGAAGGGAAGCATCGGGAGGCAGAGGCCGAGCCCCCTGCCAAGAATCAATCATGAGGCAAGGGGGTCTCGCCCCCTGTCAAGGCAAAATAGCAGAGCATGGTGTTTCACCCCCTACCGAGAAAACAGACAAGGGGCAGGGGGCTTCGCCCCCTATCAAAATTATCGAGGATAGGGGGGCGGAGCCACCCCCTGCCAGGGAAAACAAAAGGGCATGGGGGCTTCTCCCCCTGCTGATCATAACGAGGATAGGGGGGCAGAGCCCCACTGCCAAAGAAGTCAAGAGGAAAGGGGGCGAAGCCCCTTGTTAGGGGTGGCAAAACCTAACATGACCCGCCAACCCGACCCACCAACCCGCTTCTTAGGCGGGTTCGGGTTTGGCTTAAACAGGTTCGTGTCATAAACGGGTCGACCCGCCTAACCTATTTATTAAATGGGTTAGGTTCGTGTTAGAGATATGCCAACCCGGTTGACCCGTTTAATAAACGGGTTAGGCGGGCAGGTCAACCTGTTTACCCGAACCCGACCCGCCAACCCGTTTACCAGACCCAACCCGTTTATTAAACAGGTTAATCGGGTCATGTCGGGTTACCCGTTTAATAAATGGGTCGGGTTCGTGTTTGCCACAGCCGACCCATTTAATAAACAGGTCAGGTTCGTGTTGATGTATGCTGACTCGCCAACCTACCGACACGACCTGCCAACCCGACCCAATTGCCACCCTATCCTTTGTCCTGCTCGAGAAAACAAGAGGATAGGGGCGGAGCGCTCTGTCGTGCCGAAGAGATCAATGGCAAGGGGAGGTCCTGGCAGAGGCGATCGGGGCCTCTGCCAACCCCCACCGACTACGGAGGGGTGGGGAGGGCCCGACAGAGGTTGTCGAGCCTCTACTGGCCCTCTGACAACCATAGGGGGAAGGGGAAGGCTTTGGCAGAGGTTGGCGACCCTCTGCCAGACCTTTGGCGACCCTGATTTCAAGGGAAAACAACAAGGGGGAAAGGGGGACGGTTACCTGCGGGAGGCATCGATGATCGTCGCGGGCAAGATCGTCGCGAGGAGAGCAGGCTGGGGTCATCGACTCATCAAAAATGACAGAGGGAGAGCAACGAGAGAGAGAACGGGAGAGGAGGTCGCAACCTGGGTCCCCTCCTACGACTACTTGAAAACTCAAGGGGGGCGAGCCACTTTAGAAAGCCTTGAAGGGGTGAGGTCGAAAAAGGGTTGTCGGACGAAGCTCGTCGGCTAGAAAAATGACTAGAGCGAGAGAGAGGGTAGCAGAGGTGAGAAGGGGACTGAGTCAAGGGGGGAGGTCGGCAGGTGGTGGGCGATGGGCGAGGGATGAAACATAAAGAGAAAGAAAGGGGCTCGCATTAGGGTTTTACGGGGGAAATTAGCGACGAAACAATTCCGTCGCAACTTGGCAACAAAAAATTTTTGCCGCTGATCCGTCGCTAAGTTTCGAAAGATCTTGAAACAAATTTTTTTCGTCACTAATCTGTCGCTGCACCCTTGTGCTCTAGGCATGCCAGGCAAACCTGCATAAGAACTTGTAGCACAGAAAGCTTTCTAATCTTTTTCCCTGTTTCCCTCATTTTTTTGAGTAAAGAAAACAAGACTTCTTTTTACATCCAACACTCGGGTGACTTCACGTTACGCTTCCAATTCATTCATTCAAACATGGTTACTATACAGTATTCAATCAGTCAGACCTTACAAGATGGATCCATTAACTACATGATTTCTATATCAAAGCAAAAGCAACAAAAAGCTTATGTTTCCACACCAAGCCATTGACCGTTCTCTTCTAGAAATGATGCATCATGTTTTCTTCAGAAACAAATTGCACAAGTTCACTCTTCTACAAGGCTCTGATGGAAAGCACGTAAGTACAAATAAAAAAAAAGTGATTGGGCAAGTCATTAGCATTTCCAAGGTTGGTCGTCGCACTTGCGGAAACTAACTATGCAAAACTATGGCTTCCAAGGTCCTAGTACATGAATTGACAGGAAAAGTAGGGATAGCAGTGGACCCGGGGAACAGAACCCCACCCTGCTTTGCCCCATTTAGATTGGAGATCGAGGACATGAAACAAGGATCGAGGCAAGGATGAAGGTTACAATCCAAACCCGGGTGGTGATGGATTTACGCTTTTTCCACCTTATCCTGCCTTGTCCAGTCCCCAATTCTTCTTTAGAGATGACAATGGACTGAGAGGAAATAGGGCTCCGCCCCGCCTTTCCCCGTTTGTACCGGGCTGTGATGGAAAGCACTTAAGTACAAATAAAAAAAAAGTGGTGATGAGAGAGAGAGAGAGTGTGTGCATGTCACCTTATGTGTGGGGACGTTGAAAGTTCAAATCCTAACAACTAAACTGTTGGGCTCAGTTTCCAACAAAAAACTAGTTGTTGGCTTGAGTTCCCAACAACTAGTGTAAAGTCAACTTTAGTTGACTTTACAATGAGTATATAAATATATAAGTATTATATACATACAAAAAAGATAGAGTAATCTTAACACCCCCTCAAACTTACGTCACTGCGAGTTTGTAATTACAAAGAAATAACTCATTACATAAAATGTCTTAGTTGACTTCATAAAGTTCTTCCATTTGTTGCTTTCTTAAAAGAGGCTTCTGATCTTCAATCAAATGATTTATTATACAAAATGTCTTTAGGATCTTTAATATCATTTAATAGTTGAGAACATGTAAATAAAGCTAACAAAACATCTCAACTATATACATATATATCATAAAACATAAAAGATTTCAAAAATAAACTATATTAGTTATATATTATGGAGAGAAGATGGCCAAACACATCACAAATATAATATATAAAAAATATTTAATAACACAATTTAACATTTTTAAAATCATTTTTAAAAAAATAATTTTAAAAAATCATTAATTTTTCAAACACAATAGTCATTGAGAAACTCACTTCAATAGATAATTTTAAGAAATCATAGTTCTTAATTCATAAGAGAACATAATTGCATATTACAAAAAAGAGAAATGCATACATAAAATATATTAAAGATAAGCTCATAAATTATTAATTACTTTAAAAATTTATGAAAACTTGCATTATTCAAAGTCAACACTCATATTTATCACAAAAAGTACATTAATGTATAAAAGGCATGATTTTTCAACCAACATCAATACCATGAAGAAATATATCACAAAAGAGTTTAAATCCCAAATTTCTACAAAGGAGAGTAAATTACTCATAGTTAGATTTTCTTTCAAAAACAATTCATTTTTACACAACAACATATTTAAAAAATGATTCAAGTCATTCAGTAAGGATTTAAGAAGATACAAATAATCATGGATCAATTAACTATTACATTTTAAAAATATTATTAGCCACACAACTAATGCATAAATGAATAAATCAAGCAATAGCTTAGAATCAATGAAAAAGTCGGTTAAGGACAGATTTTAAGAGATATTAGTGAAAAAATATTCAAGAGACAATACCTTACAGAAAATATGAAGAGATTTAAAATCCTATAAATATCAAGAAATGATAGTTTGTGAATATCAATATATATGCAAAACACGCAAGGCAACCAATTATAAAACAAATTTAAAGTATCCTTAATCATGTAATTAAATATTATTTAATACTAAATGCATAAAAATATTTCAATAACTATTTTTCATACAAGGACAAATAAGTAGTAAAAATTTAAAAATTTTATGGAAAGATTTAAAAATCCCACATAACATAATGAAGGATATTTGCAAAACTTAACAATAATTCAACTACCACAAGCAATCACCTCACTAGACCTTCAAACCTCGACAATCAAGTGTATCAACTATTAGAACAAGAGTATAATCATAATGACACTTATGGACTAAAGAAACACAACAAAAATGAATAATTAACGAATGCACATAACTCACCACATTGAAAGCATCTCTTGTCTACATACAGTGACACTCAAAATAAATGTATATGCTACAAGAACAAGAATATAATTATAATGTCACTTATGAGCTAAAAAAAACACACAAAAACATGAATAAATGTGTCATGTCTACATATAATGATACTTAAATAAGAGGCATAATGGAAGAAAACATACAAGGTAAGGAGAGCTTGTAATAAAAACAAACTAATACCAACAAAAAAAATAAGGATATAATTTTAATAATGTTTTGAAACACCATGATTTTAAAAATATATAGCCATCACAGATAATCATAATTATAAACATTTATAATAACAATGGACAAATAAACAAATGAGTGACACAATACATTCACAGAACCAAAGACCAAACAATTGTCAATTAGAGTCCAACTACAATCTCACATTCTAAACACAAACTGAGGTGCACATAACTCACCCCAATAAAAAGGCCAAAGGAAAATAATGCAATATATAAAATTTTGTGATGGACAACCAAATGCCATAAGGCAATAAATAAGTGAGTCATATAAGAACCAATTTGAAAAAATAAAGTTTAAAATCAAATCAAATAACAATAGATGAAAATTTTAGAATGAATATAGTGCAATCATGTGCACAACAAGATGTCAATTGCTAATTTTTCACAAAACAAAATTACATCAATAACAATGAAGGATTAACATGGCTAATATAAGCAAGCTATATAGAGAGGTAGCTCAATCTAGATTATAAGTCTATCTACGAGACCATAGTGATTTTTAACATTAAATGAGCTAAAACATATATAAAGCATACACAAGTACAACTAATCATGAATACTCTTGAAGAGATAAAAGATCATGTATATGCAATAATCTAATGACTTTAAAGCCACGTATCCTATACAAAGCTTATGAAGGATCACATAAGATATGCATAGAAATATGCACAAATAGCCATAAAGATACTAACATACCCAAAATATAGTTTTTGAATTATCATGCTTATGCAAGAACCAATAAAACAATACCTCATTTTTAAGAGAAAATATTAATTTAAATTAATTTGAGAACATGTCTAATTTTTCAACAAAATGCCAAACAACAATTTTGAAATAACACATAATTATTAATGACACATAAAAACATGCATAGACATATGTGTATGACACATGAATATGTAGATAATATATCGATAGATCAAACTCACGAGAGCATACAAACCATCCATGGCATGACTAATGAGAGTATACATACAAGAATTTAAAATTTCTTAAGTAGCACATCTCAATGAAAGTACCACACAAAATTTAAAGAACATGCTTTGACTTGTGTATAAAGTCACAATTTATGATAAACACAACACATATAACAAAAAATGGCATTTTTGTAAACAACATGAAAAAACATGTAAGCATAGTATTTAAGATTTTAAGAAACCACATATTTTTGCAAAATATATTTTTTATTATCATATTTTTCATAAAATATATATTCATAATCAAAATATGTACTTTAAGTAAACATGTTTACGCAAAAACATATGCCAAAAGATAATAATTTCCACACATTTTAATTTTAATTTTAATTAATTTGAAAACATATTCATTTTCTATAAATACCCACAATATTTCAAATACATTTTTAAATATATACAATAAAAGTTTCAAGTAGAGAATCCAAAAAAAAATACATACCAAAATACGAGAGTCTTGAGTCCAAGTTGTACATCAATTCAAATATTTATTTTGAAGCACAAACATGAACAAGATGCCAAGACCATGATGCCTTGGGCAGGTACAATGCCACGAAATAACACGAAACCCAAGACATTCCAAATGCCAATCAAAATGTATTTGAATACTAACAATATGCAAAATTTGATACAAGTTGTATGAAAAAATGATTTCATTTATAATGAACAAAATACATAAAAGAAAATAAATACATACGGGCCTCACTACAATATCCTAAAAAATACAACAAAAACCAAAAACTATACATCACTCTCTCACCCACAATAGGAACACCCCCTATACATAGAGAGAGAGAGAGAAAAGAGAGGAAGTGTAACGCCCCAAAATCGTGGACTTGAAACCTTTTATGAAAAAGGTTGAAAGCTTTGAAATCGATTATTTATCAGAGTTTGAAACATGAGTTCAATGGAAAATCATGTTTTAAATAGCAAGTCCCTAGACCTTGGGCGCATTACAACACAAACACAAACTTTTCCTTACAAACCGATTTGCAGCTCGAATATATATTTTATTGAAATGAAAAGGAAAACGTTTTGGTAACACAATTTTAGTAATCCAGAGTTTTAATCAGAAGAGATGTTTTCAAAGAAACTTTATACCACATCTATCAAAATGTCCTCAGAAGCGCAACGTCAGGAAAGGGGTCTCACCTTGAATGCATCACGTCATCGTGCCATCGCAAGCTGTATAACCTGTTCATCACCTGCCCATGAAATGGGTCAGTCTTACAACAGACTAGTTGGGGTGCAAAAGACAAGAAAGAACAAAGGTTGTAATAAGCAAGATAATCACCAGATCAAGTAGGAAATGCAAGACTAGTAGATCTGACAAAACGTGTTGTGGAGTAAGCAAAGCTCTAGTAAAGAAAAAACTACATACAAGAGCAGTGAGGACCATAGTACTAAACAAGCAACTATAGCAATTCATCAGATACCATAGGTGAAGAGTAACTAACTCTATCCACCAGTCAAACAAAGCAATTGATTAAGACAAGCATTCATAACAATGCTCGTCATATATACAATTACCATTAGATGACTCAGTCCATCGGCAAGTAACTACATTAATCGTAAGGCACAAGCTATTGCATCACAAGCAATTCATAAGCTACACATGATAAGCAATCATACGGTAGCAGTTATATCACAATATATAACAACTAGTATAATGCTAATATTATAAGCAATTGACTAGAATGAGAGGTTAGTTATTACTTAGCAGAAGTGTGCAAGGAGTTTAACCAATTAAAGTAACGCCTTGACAGACGTACATAGCTCAACGAGTAGCGTACCGAACTACCGAGCTAACAAGCAAGCAATCAATTCACATCACAACACACATATCTCATAATCATGTGTACGAGTTATATCTTGTCTCATTATGAGCAGGCCGTTGTGGGTACGCATAAGGCAAAAATGTAGAAATAGTCGAGATCGATTTGGGGGTCCATTATGCTATGTATTTTATTATACCCCGAATGACTAACTGAGTCTGCTTCCTAACTAGACAACCAATGACTAAAAGAGTAAATCCCCAAAGGCAAGCAAAGGCCCATGGATGCGCATCTGAACTTCTACAAAAGTGGCCTAAAGTATTTCCCCTAACCTCTGATGACTGGAGAAGCCAGACCTTTGCCCGTAATAGCCATTAATGGCTTGTCCATCGAAGTTTTGTACCATCCATTATCTCTCTTGATGAACCATCCCGAATGACCACGACGAGGGGTTTCTTAACCGTCATCTCATTCTACATGCTCTGGTCTTTCGACCCAGTCAAGCATCTTGCCTGTGAAAAAGCATAGTTATCATTATGTAAATTACATGCGCCATTGGGCGTTCGAGGCAACCACACACCTCTCATCCTACTCACCGCAGTACGCAACGTACCTGTTCAAAAGTACAACCATGATGAGAGGGGTCATCTCATAGCGAGGGTAGAAACATCACTCTTGTGATCTCAAACACATGTGATTGCACATTCAAGGTAGAAATAAACCTCTCATCCTACTCATCGTAGTATGCCAAGTACCTGTTCAAAAGTATAACCATGATGAGAGGGGCATGGATTTCTTAGAAGAAATCCATCAACAGTACTCTTGTGAAGAAAGAAAAGGTGCTACTATCTTAGTTGACCAAAAGACCTAGAAACTAAGTCTCACATCAAAGGTGATGTAACATCGATCTAGTGATAGCGCAAGTACCGCGATAGGATTCTCACCCAACTCGTGCATAGGCTCCTAAACAGAGCTATCTGAGTCGTATTGGATACGCGGACCAAAGTTATAGAACACTTCTCCCAAATGCATCAATTTGGGAGATCCAGTCGCTATCTCATGAAAGGCTTTCGAAATCTACTTTGCAAAACTATACGTTTCGAAAATAGGTTTGTGCTTAAAAAGTCATTCTTTGGAGAACCAAAGTGCATCGTGTCTTTTAAAACAAATAAGCGAAATAGTATACACTATAAACTCGAAGCTGCACTCAGGGAGTGCAAGCTGACAAGGGGAAAACCCGTGCACATACTAATATAATGGCAAAACGAGGGGCAAGACTTGATGTGCAAAGCTGCACCTCAGGCGTAAAGCGCACAAGCCACACACGAGGTATGAAATCATACCTCAACCATCGAAACAAACAAGCAAACAACTATGTAAGCAACTCATGAGGTATGAGATCCTATACTGATTAAGCAAGTGTAAAGGATGACTCACGAGGCATGGGGTTGTACCTCGATTAAACGATAAGCGTAAGCAAGAAAAAGAGCATTACAAAGGAATTAAGAATACATGCACAAAGTGCAACAACAAAGTAAGGACGAACAACACATATAAAAAGTAAGTGCAACAGAAGCACAATAGCAACAGGAAAGTAAGGTACGAAGAGCAAAAGCAAGTAGTAAGGCTATGGCGTATAAAGCGTGAAGTAATAACGGTAAATGCAGAAAGCAAAGTGTGAGAACGTAAAAGAGGACCAAGATTGTATCCTGAAGTAGAAAGGCAGACATATACAAGTAAATGCCATGACACAAAGCACGGGGCAGCAGGAAAGTAAAGTACGAAAAAGTAGAGAGGACAAGGATCGCAAAACCACATCCTTGAGTTAAAAGACATGAAATGTAAGGACATGAATTAAAAGCCTGAGCACATATAGCGCGACAGCAAAAGGAAAGGAAAGTGCAAGAAAAGTAAAGAGGAAAAGGATCGCAAAACCGCGTCCTTGAATGTAAAGACATACATATGTATAACATATACATATATCAACCTCTTTTAGTTATCTTTCCTTATTTTAGTATTTATCGTTCATTGTCCTTTTACGCAAGAATCCCTTACCTTGAGGGGTTGCGGGTCCTCGTACGCTTGCAGCGTAGCAAAGCACGAGCTCGAGCCACTAAGGCGAGCTGGATCTACCGTTCAACTTACGATGCTTAGAACATTAGTATATGTCGTAATATAAACAAAAAGCGGGTCCGATAAGACCTGCAGTGGTGCCAAACCCCAAATACGAGGGTAGGCAGGGAGCTCAGCTCCCTGCAGAGAAGCAACAGAGCCAGCAAGGCCTCCCGCAGGTTGTAGTGCTAGAGGCAGGGGCCTCAGCCCTGTTGGCAAAAAAGCAATAGAGGCAGGGAGCAGGGGCTCCCTGCCTGCCAGAACAGAGAAATGCAGAGGAGGGAGCAGAGGATCCCTGCCACAAAAAGACAGAGGGGAACACCCCCTGTCAGAACATGAATCAAGACTGGGGGCACAACCCCCTGTGGGACACGAGACAGGCAGGGGCTGGCAGCAAGAACAAGGCAGGGGGGCAAAGCCCCTTCCCGGAGAACTAGCGAGGTGTAGGGGGCTTTGCCCCCTGCTCGAAAACATGAAGAGGGCACGGGGGCTTCACCCCCTGTCGGGAAACCAAAGGAGGAAGGGGGAGCTTCACCCCCTACCGACAAAACGCAGGAGGCAGGGGGCAAAACCCCCATGCCAAGAAGCAACAGGAGACAGGGAGCTTCGGCCCCTGCCGAGGAACAACAGAGGGCAGGGGGAGCCTCTCCCCCTATCGGGAAACAACAATGGAGCAGGGGGAACTCGCCTTGTGCCGGGAAACACAAGGCAAGGGAGCAGAGCCCTTTGCTGAAAACATGATGGGGACAAAGAAGTAGAGCCCCCTGCCGAAGGACCAGAGTAGACAGAGGGCAAAACCCCCTACCGAAAAACAACAAAAGCTATAGGGGGGGTGGAACCCCCTGCCGATGAGACGACGACAGGGGCTCAGCCCCCTGTCGGTTGACTCCAAAGAGGAATTCAAGGGGGTAACCCCTACCGACGAGAAGCGACGACAAGGGGCTCAACCTCCTGTGAACACCCCAAATTTTTCATAGTTTTGTAAAAATGACCTTTTTGCCCCTGACCCCATTTTCTGAGAAAATCAAAGCTAATTTTCAGTTGTTCTTCAGATTTTCTGGATCAAATTTCATTCAAACTCGATTTTGAAGCCAAACCTGGTGTTTAAGGTCCAAATTCAAGCCTCGTTACTCAATTTACAAATCGATATTATAAAATACCAAAAAAAAAACATTTTCTGAATAGGATCAAATAGCTCATTCGACACCCGTTTGGATCCACTATTTTATATTTTCTCGATTCAAGGTCCAAACCTCGAATATCACCTCAAATTCTGGGTTCAAATCTGCTTTCTGAAGAATTTTCTAGAGAAGTAGCTTTTAATTCTCAGAAAAACTATCTTTTGTAAATATTTTATAAAAATACAAAAAAAAAATCAGTTTTAAATCTTTATTTTCCTCATAAATCTTAAGAGTTTATTCTAAAAATACAAAAAATAGAAAAATAACATAAAAAAACAAAAAATTTGGGAAAACTACGAGAAAAACAAATGGTTTTAAAAAGCTTTTTGCTAAAAACCTCAGTTTTGAACTATTTTATAAAAAAGTTTCTTTTAAATGGACCCCCTTTTTGAAAAAAGGAAAAATCACAAACGGTCACAGGCTCACCCTTCTCCCGCGTATTTTTCCTTTGGAAGCCTCCACCGCAAGAGGGCTCTCTCCACCGTCAATCTCCAACAACCTCTTCTTATCTTCACCTTTGATCCTCAATGAATTCCCCTCTGGAACCATCCTTTTTCCCTTTAAGAGGAGACCCCCCATCCAGAAATCGATCCATCCATTTTTTTCTTAACATCTCATACAACGATCATCCATCTTCACGCATCAAACCTCCCTCGACATCTATCCTTTTCCTCTTCAAGCGACCCTCCTTCCTTTCCTGCTTCTCTGTATTTCACTGGTCCTCTTCCCCAATCGGCTGAAGGAGATTGATCAATCCCACGACTGAATCCATTACGCAAGAAGATTCAGTAGAAAGGAGAAAAAGCCATTTCCCTTCCTTCAGAAATCCTGCGAACAGGAAGGTCGATCCACTTTCTCCTCTCAATCAGAAAAGGGACTAAGAAAGACCCTTCCTGACTCCTACAAGCAATCGGGTAAGCCATCTATACCCTCCATCTCCGTTGTTTTACCTAAAATTCCTCTTTAGCTTCTTTTACTTTTTTTTATTTCGTTTTTAACGCACCCCTGGCAGTGTTGAGTTGCTCAGGCAACATCAACCTACCTCTGTGCAATAATAACGGGACATCTATTCCCACAATTCCTTCTCATGTTTATAGATTTTTTATTTTTATTTTTATTTGCACTATCTGTTTATACTCATCTCCTCATAGGCATTGCCGTTTTTTTTTTATGCTCATTTCGATCATGAGATTTACATTGGATCCTTAAATTCTCTTTTGATGGAAATCAATGATGCTTCCCAATAGCATCACAGATTCATCGGAATTTGAATTTCAATCTATATCTCAACGTACAGGCTTCAATTTCCCCTTTTATTTTTTTTTCTTTTATTTTTTTCTTCTTCTTCTTTTTCTTTCCCTTTTTCTTTCTGCATTTCTATATAAAGCTTGTGCCTCGTCCTTTTAATTCCATCGATATTAGCTCAACTTCTTTTTTTTATTTCTTATTTGATTTCTAATCCCTGGTTGGTTCTTTGATTTTTTTTTATTTTATTTCCTGTTCACATTTCATTATTATCTTCTACATTTGATTTCCCACTTAATGATATTGATCTGCAAATTCGATTCATCCAACATCCATGTTCGGGCTTGTCCCCCCCCCCCCCCCCCCCCCCTGGGTTTTTCTGTTGGGTCGTCTCCATCTCACGCATGTGTGACATTTTCATCGCTTGATAAGCATCAACTGCCAATTATCGATATCTGACACAGATCAAATTCTGTGAGAGTTGATTCATAACAAACTCGTAAAAGCGATCAATGCCGTGACCCCCTGTAGTAGGGGCAATGTCTTGGCATTCATATCCATCAGAATTCAAGGCATGTAGATTTCAATAAATCTATCCTCATTCCGATGTCTAGAGATTCGGTAGATCCTGTTCACCATTTTCTGCATCACAAATGTTCTATCGTTATGATTCCAGCTTTGGTTTTTGTAAAATGGTTGGAGGTGAAATCTCAGAAATAGGGAGCCATATCAGAATTCTCACAGGTTTTATCCAACATGCTTTGCTTTGAAGGGATATTATAAGATGGCAATCTCCTTGAATGTTCTGTGTCTAAAGAGATGGATAAAAACTCACAGACTTCTTTTGTTTTTTTTTTCTTTTTTTTTCTTTCTTGGAATCTTGATGTCCAGATTGTGTACATTTCCTTTAGTCTAACTTCATGGTTGTGTTATACAGTTAAGTTGGCCGTGGTTAAGAAAGCTATCAAAGAGTTTTAACGTTTCAGATTTGTAAGTACTAGCTGCTCCACCACATTTTTTTTAGTATGTTATGAATATCGGCTAAAATCTTCACTTAATGTCCTATCCAAATCTATGGAACCTTTTCTCTTTATCAGAAATGATTGTCATGATTATTAGTTCAAGTTGTTTTTGTCATGCATCATTATATAAACTTCATTATAGACAGGTAGAATTCGTTACTGCTTGTTGTCAGAAACCGACATCTATGATGTAAACACAGATAATTAGGGACTGACTGACCTTTTCAATCTTTGCAACTAGAGCTGGTTCGAAATTGTCTTCAGCAAATTGTTGTGTAATATTGTAGGGAAACTCCTTGCGTGGGTCATGTTGAAAGCACTTCAGTTTGCATTGTGCATAAAACCAGCAGGACTGAAGTCTGCCGTTATGGTTGCCCTGATTGTTACTTTAAGAGATCTGTTTAGGCAATTCAGGACAGTAGTGTTGTTAGTTTTGATTAGGCATCCAGGTTTCCATGGTTCCATTTTCATCTGCCAAACAAATAAAATTATTCTTGATTTTGCTGTGAAACCAGTTAGGACAGTTAAATAAAAAAGGGAGAGGAGAATTGGGCTTCTGAATCGAGTTCAGCAGAAATCTTTGCTAAAAAAAAAAATTATGTTTATCTAACCCAAGATAAAATTTCTGATTTAGTCTGACTTGCTGGATTAAGACCAAATGTTTAGTTCTAGCTTATAAATTGCTATATTAGTTCGAAAGGGAATACCTCGGCCATATCTTTGTTTCATTTTCTTTTTGCACATGCATGAGTTGATATTGCTAAAATCTGTCATAAAAGTACTTAGTAACTGTGTTTATCATCCATTCCTATTCAAATTCTTCATATATGGAGGAAAATCCACATTACCAGGATTAAGCATGTTCCCCATCCTCTTTCCAAAATAGTTTGCCCTGTTCTTAATTATGTCGGGCTGTCTTTTAATTATCCAATATGGTGTTCTCCTTATTAATTGTCAACACAACTTCTGCATTTATTTATTGTGGCTTCCATTCCCGCAGCCCCTTAAATTGTCATTTTCAGCACATCATTTCAGCAGCTTCAGTTTTAACATTGGCACAACGACATACTGTGCACCACCAAAGGCATATGGCCTGCCATTGTCAGAGCACTACAACATCACCATCCGTCACCATATAGACATTTGGCTCTGCTGCCATTCATTCCCTGCAATCTGCATAATAGTATCCCTCTCACCACTATGTCATTGCCCAAATTAGATAGTCTTGCTGCAAACAACACTGTAGCAGTACCTAAAACCTGTTATTAAGCACCTCTTTAGGCCCACCTATCATATTCCTTCTTACACCACATGTGCACAACCTCCTTTGCGCACCTCTAGCAAATGTTTTTTTTTTTACAATGCCTTCTATTTTAGCCCTCACCACAACACTATCATCATCCTTTACTGGCTGCAACTGATATATCAATAACAGTTTCAGAAATATCTAAAATTTCTGAACATTATGGATGCCTCTGAAATTCAGATAATTAATTGGTTTTCAGGAAGTCAGTCAGCAGTGTCATCTCATCTACAATCACCACATCCATATTCTGTATAATAAACTCGTTAGATAATCCTACCTGCTTATCATCCTGTACATGTTAACTGTTTTAAAAAGCACCATAGTTTTATGGTGAATCTCCAGTTTAATGAGTGTTATCACTTTATAGGTTATACCCTTGTTACACCATCTCTGCAACGTGAAGATTAGATGGGATGGCTTCTTCTTCTTTTTTTAAGCAATCAGTGGATCTAATAGCTGCAGGATAATCACTAGTTTGTTGGTAGTGTTTGTCACCATCGCAGCTATTGTAAGTAATATCCATCATTTGCTGTTTTCGCAACATTGTCTATGGCATGGCTTGCTATTTTTCACAGCATTGCTTGCCGTCTTCACCCACCCGCTGTTAGCTATACACAGCACCCTGCTGCACTTGTGCTTAGCACTTGTAGCTCATCCAATGCTCACAATTCCCATTTCCTGTGTATCATTTAGTGCATGCTAATTACATATCAGTCCCCTTGCATGCATACACATATTACTTTTCTTACCTGCTGCATGTCATTCTCTCTGTATATGTACATTTCCCATGATTTCTCAAGCAACCTTTCATATACTCACAACTATGCTTTGCACTGTTTTGGTCCCCTACATAAATATAGTAATGACCATTGCATTGTCACAGTTTTTCCTGTTATGGCTGCAGCCCCTTGGCTCACCTCGCCTTTCATGACATATATATCTATATATGTATATATACACCCATATATATGACATATGCATGTATATATATATGTATAATCATATATATACCATATCTTCTATCTTTCCATCATTTATATCTTGATATATGAACATTTTTTTTAGATATCCAGGCGATATATGCAATTTCTTTCTATTGTTCATATTAATCAAGTGTTTTGCAAGGAATATGAGGAGAGCATCATCACTTGAGATTTGTATTTTCAAATATAAACCTTGTAACAATTTAGATCTTAAGGAGAATCTACATTTCCTGCTTTAGGTAGAATGAATGAGCATTGTAAACATCATGAATTGCTTGTTTTCATGCATTTTGCCTTTATTTCTCAAAATTCTCACAAATGACAACACGAATGGCACAAGCATCATTTCGTAAGAGGTAATTAATTCTAAGTTGATGATTTACATCAATGACCATAGTCGGGATGTAAACAAAATTTAGGATTTTTATCTTTTATAAAATAACACTGGATCCACACTGGATCCTTTTAAAAAATCAACATATTTTTTTAAATATTTTTCTCTTTTATCAAAATTTAATCTAAAATTAATTCAATATATATACCAATGGCCATAGTCAAGGTATATTGAGAGTTAATTTCATTTTAAATTCTATCAAAGCACCAAAATGTATTTTATTCTTCACTTGAATTTTAATGTGGTTATTATATAATATATTCAATGACCATAGTCAGGGATATATTATATCTTCAACCTCATTCTTAATTCATTTAAAGAATGAAATAGCTTTTCAAAAACCAATTTCAAATTCTTCAAATTCATTCATCATTTAGGATAGAATTGCATCACATTTTCAAAATTCTTTTAAAAAACCCAAGTGATTTTGAACATCTTTCTTCAAATTTCTATTTCAAATTCCAATTCTATCTCAATTACAAAGCCCAATTTGACTTTGGAATTTCAAGATCATCTTATATTCAAAATTTCAATTCAATTCAAAATTGAAAAGTTCAATTTAAACTTTGAAGTTTCTGATTCATTCTAAAAAACAAGTTTATCTTCTTATCTTCAATCACAGTTTGAGATTGATTCTGAATCCCAAAACTTCACCCCTCTTAAAATTTAAATTCTTTCTAGGTTTTCAAAACCCAGATTCGTCTTCAAAAGTCCTATCTGGGCTTTCGGAATCCAAATCCAAAGTCAAATCCAAATTCCACTTTTGGATCTCAGACTTCAGATCCAATTCCCATTTAGGATTTTAGATCTAGAATCCAACTCCACTTTGGATCTCAGACTTCAGATCCAAAATCCATTTTAGGATCCAGAATCCAATTTCACTTTGGATCTCAGATTTCAGATCCAAAATCCATTTAAGATCCAGAATCCAATTTCACCTTGGATCTCAGATTTCAGATCCAAAATCCATTCTAGGATTCGGAATCCAATTCTATCTTAGATGTCAGACTTCAGATCCAAAATCCATTTAAGATCTAGAATCCAATTTCACCTTGGATCTCAAATTTCAGATCCAAAATCCATTCTAGGATCCGGAATCCAATTCCATCTTAGATCTCAGACTTCAGATCCAAAATCCATTCTAGGGTTCAGAATCTAATTTCGTCTTGAATCTCAGACCCAAATTCCATTCCAAATTTTGGATCCAATGTCATCTTGGATCTCAGACTTTGGATTCAAATTCCATATTGAATTCCAACTTTCAAATCAATTCCATTTCCCAATTCTATTTAGATTTCCCAAAATTCATTCTGATTTTAAAACTTCAAAACCAGAGTTCAATTTCATTTCAGACATTCATCTCTATTCTAATTCAAAATTCTAAACTCAAAGTCCATTCATGACTTTGAGATTTCTTTTCTTCTCCCTTTTTATCTCATCTTCATTCTTTTCAAATTCAAAGATTTATTCTTTCAAACTCTGATTATTTCAAAAGACTTAGAATTTCTCTGATCTATCTTAAGTTCTAAGTTAGATTCTACCATTTAGAAATCATTTCTTCATCTCAAAATACTTGGAGATTTTCAAAATCAGTTTTTCAAAAAGAACATACATCTCTGTATTGCACAAGCATGATTCTTTGTGCATTTAGACTTAAGATAAATTCTTAGGTAATATTAAGGCAAAGCAAAAGACATGAATTCGACTCTTGGTTCGATTACCCCTGGTAAAGGCATCAGGAACGGTCGAACCTCGTATCGACGAGCGGATCCCGTCTCCCAGTTTTCCCACAAATATTTCAAAACGGAGGTGAGTTATTTTCTCAAATATTTTCAAAATTAAGGTCAAGTGAGACCCCGCAAAAAAATTTCTCTTCTCTCTTTTTCTCTTCTTTTCTCTTCTCTCTTTTTTTCTATCTTTTATTTTTCTCCTTTTAAAAAAGGAGAAAATAGAGGTCGGAAAGGAAAAGAAAAGAAAGAGAGAGAATATTACGAGAGGGAAAATTTTGCGATGATCACAGTTTTGGCGACCGTGATGGGACTCATCTTCGTCTGATCGAATTTAATGCCTTTTTCTTTTGCTTTGACATTATCTAAGTCTTTATTCTTCAAAATGTCAGCTACATTTTCATGCAAACCTTAGGAGCCTAGACTCTGTCCTAAGCTGACATCATTGCATATAGGATTTAAGTATGGTTTGGTAGGACCATATTAAGGAGATTATTCCATGTTCACATTAGACTTAGGTCTGAAATATAACTCTCCTCAATTTTAGGGATTGAATGCAAACAATATATGCAAGTGTATGCTTCTTTTTATTTAAATTCTATCTCTTTAAGACTTGCATTAGAGCTTTCTGGTTTTATTGCATGTTGAACATGTTTTTGAAAACATCCCTACCTATGTTGTCCCGGTCTTCACGTTGCTGGGCTGTCTCACTGAACCATAGTTTGGGAGAGCCTCACAACTGGACCACTTATTTGGGTTCGCGCCCCCCTACCACGTACCTAAGGGCCATAGCCCGAGGTATATCGGTAGGTGCTCAAGGATGTTGGGAAGCCATTATATTAGAACCGGAGAAATGTTTCTACGCCACGTACTTCAAGCTTCGGCTTGGGTATATCAACGTATCTTGATTGGAATAAGATGATCTGAACCTTAGAGTTAGGATTAAGGTCCTACAAGCCATTTCAAATATTGCATTTAGAGTCAGCCTTTAGGGAATGCTGTGTGCACATCCTTGTTTGTGCAAATTTTTGTGATGTTTCTCTTATTCTCTCATATATATGTATCAAACCCTTTTCAAAAACCCTGGGTGTATTATTCAAAACTTCCCCTTATTTTCAAAAACCCCAGGTGTGTATCTTTCTACCTACATTTCTTTTCTCTTTTTTTTTTAGATCAAATTTTCTTCAAAACCCTGAAAAAATTCTTTAAAATTTTCTCAATCTTTCAAAATTTCCAGGAGTCTATCCGTAAGTCCTGCATTCTATCTAAATTCTCCTCATTTCCTCTTTGCCCCAATATCATTTCAATGGCGTCTGATTCCCTCGATGCTGTCTTTCCTCGAGATCATGTCTTCTATCAGATTCAGGATGGATCTCTGGATCAACAGGTCATCCAGTCTCGTCCTTTCTTCCCTCGGTGGTATTATTCTTGGTTCGCCACCTTCTCGCGTATGTTCCCAGACCACTTGGATGACTGTGGGTTGGAGATGGCATCGGCAGTAGGCAAGCGAACCATCAATGGAGCTTTGATTTAGGCTATGGCAGAACGGTGAAATCCACGTACCTGCACATTCTGGTTTCCTTGGGGAGAGATGACCCTGTTGATGAACGAGTTCAATGATATTATGAGATTGCTCGAACCAGCTGGCCAACCAGATGATCCTGTCGAGCAGCAGTTTTTGATCAACATCAAAGGGGTGGATGTTCGAGAAGCCTTGGCCAGAGCAACATGAAGCATATTCTGGCCTCTTACTGAGATCAATGGGAATCAATTCGTCGACCTGTTCAGACTCTATCGCAAATACGGAGCTTACGAAGATGTTGACACTCTATCTCGAGCAACAAAAGATAGAATTCAGTATGCCACGATCCTATGCACAATAGGATTAGCTTTCTTCCAAGATGGTCAGAATTTCATAGATATCAGAGTTGCCCAGCTCTTTCGAAGATGGGGAAGCAAGCAAACCCGTCAGCTATCAGTTTCTATGGCAGCCTTGGCTTTTCTTTACAGAGGCTTGGCTCGATTTGCTCTTGGAGAGACCATTCTGGTAGAAGGATGTACTTACGCCCTGCAGTCGTGGTTCTTGCGACATGTTCCCTCGAAGGACAGTTCTTTCAGATTCAACAGTAAACAGCCAAAGACAGCCATTCAGTGCTGAGCTTTGATCGAGAAACTGCATCAGAAGGAGATTGTTTAGGACTTCTTCGACAGAAGATAGACCATTCCTCGATACACCTATGCTCGCATCAAGCACTACAGATTGCTTGGCTCCTTCTTCTGTGTTGATTATCAGCCATAAAGATGTCTCAGGCAGTTTTCACAGTGATAGGTTCGTGTCAACACCCGCTTCTCGACAGGAAACATGCCAGAATTCAACCTGCAGTCGGATCAGTGGTCTGGGGCATACCATGTCACTAAATATACCTGGAACTCCTTTGTTTCTCTGTCTGTATTTCCTAGGCCAAATGAGTCATCGGAATATCAAGAGTGGTGGCAAACTGTCTGCCCACCCTCTCTTTGTCTTTGAATGTTAAATATCAATAAAAAATACTTTTGGCCAAATTTTTATTTATTGTATTTTGTTTGTAGCATAAATGGTCACAATTTTTATGACGACCTCATCCCGGGTAAAAGGGATATTCCTTCCGCATTTCTTCAATATATTTTATCATGATTGACGACCTCGCCTAGGTAACAAGGCACATTTCTCTGTTATCATCAAATGGTAACACAATTATCACAAATCTTGTGATGACCCAATCCCGGGTAATGGGATAATCTCTTGAAATTGTCTACCAAAATCCTTCATTCTTTTTCCTCAAAAGCTATGATTTTCAAAAAGATTCTCCATACTCTAACCATTCCCATATTTTGCAGGAAAACTTTGGCATCCGAAGATGGTTCAGACAAGGGCCGGTAAGCAGGCTGCTCAGTGACACAGTCACAACGAACCAGAAGAGACGAATTCTCCCAGATTATCCAAGAAGCATGACTCAGGGGATGAGAGCGACGTTGATCCGGCCATGTACCGGGTCTTTCAAAAAATGATGTCCAAAATGATGACCGAGCAGGCTAAGGCTGGTCCCAAGAAGGCGGCTTCTAAGAGCAAAGTTAAGAAGAAGCCTGTGAAAAGGCCCATCAAGATCAACAAACAGAAAGTACAACGTGACAACACTTTTGAGGATTCCGGGTCAGCAGAAGAAGTCTCTGAAGAAGAAGAGCAGCTGATTTACATCCCAAAACATCTGCGGCAATCCAAAAGGCCAGTAGAAGAGCCATTGTCAGTGAACAAGCCCAAGTATGCCCCCCCGCAAAGGATTCAATTCAGGCATTAACCAAAATAGTTAAGGACCTGCAAATCTGGGACAAAGAAAAGAGGTCATACACCAGGCAAGACTTCTACCTCGGCTTGGAAGGGGACAACAATCTGGAGAATCTTCCCCAAAAATTTATTAAGTTTGATGGATCTGGAGATCCCAAGGCCCATTTGGCAATGTTTTTCGCCGAATGTGCCCGATTCGGTGAGGACAACCGTGCCCTATTTCTCTGTTTCCTCCGCAGTCTGGAGGGGATAGCTGCTAAATGGTATGCCGAACACGTCAATCCCATTGAGCTAAGGGATTTTGACAAAGTTGTCAACATGTTCGTTGAACGCTTCCTGTTCAATACAGAAGCTCTGCCCACCCTGAACCACTTGTGCAACCTAAAACAGGAGCCCCATGAAAAGCCCAGAGATTTCATCCACAAGTGGAGGAGCCTTTGTAATAAAATGAGAAATCAAATTTCTGAAGAGCATGCCCTTCAAGTCATCCTTAACAACTTCTGTCAGCCCTTAAAAAGCCTACTTTTCCCATATCCATCCAAGTCGTTTATTGAACTGACGGAGCGAGCAGAATGACTCAAGATGGGGGTGGAAAACGGGATGTATGAAGGTGTTGCCTTAGTCAAGAATGTCCAGGATCCAAAGAAGAAGGCACACTTCACTTACTTGGCCGAAGTTCCAGGGGATGACCAGGGCAGTAGCAGCAAGCATGGCAGTGGTACAAAGCCCGAATAGAGTAGAGGGAGAAAGGAGAAATTCTTCAAGAACAATGACAAGTCTCTCCCGGCCGGTCCTCAACAAAAAGGGGACCTTCAAGAAAAACCCAAGCATATAAACTGGAGCAGGGATAAAAAATTTACTCCCCTCGACCAGCCTCTAGAAAAGATTCTGGAATATTTGCTATCCCACGGAATGGTGAAGCTTCCCAAAGTTGCAGACCCGCCAGTGATCATGGGAAGATTCAAGGAACAGTATTGCAAGTTCCACAGGGCAACTGGACACGATACTGAATACTGCTTCGTCCTGAAGCATTTAATCCAAGACTACATTGATAAGAGCATCCTCATCGAGGATGAATAAGAAGGCAAAATGGATATCCTGTCCGCCCCATTTCCGAAACATTCAACATCGACCATTTCCGAACATTCTTTCCTTCCGCAGAGTCACATACATTCATGCTCTAGCAAAGATATCAGTCTTCAGCATCAAGTGATGGTTCTACATCAGGATCAACCTGCATCTCAGAGGATGAACATCCTCTCATTTTTAAACCTAAGAAATATGTCAGTTGAGAGTGGAAAAACCCAAGTTTTTCCAAAGAGATTTTTGAAAAAGGAAGCCTCCACAGAGGAAGCAGAAACCTCCGAGGCAGCAGAAGAGCGGGCCAAGAGCCTTCAGAAGCCAATTACCGCGCTCTCTAACATCTCTATTTTTGAGTTAACTCATGATTCTCCCCAGCATCAGGAAAAATTAGATGATCTACTGAGAAAGATCAAAGTGAAGCCAGGCACTATGCCAGAAGATATGGCGCAGATTGTGAATCAGGCGATGACTAACGCGCCTATTACTTTTTCAGATAAGGACCTGCCAAAGCCTCATTCATTCCACAACAATGCACTGTACATCGTGGTTAGGACCAGGGGCATGACTGTCCCACACGTACTTGTCGATGGAGGCATCAGTTTAAACATTTGCCCAGAAATGACAGCGAAAGCCTTGGGATTGAAGGAAAAAGAATACATGCCTGATCCCATTACCATTTATGGCTTCGACAATTACGGGCAGACTGCAAAGGGCAAGATCTTCCTGGAAATTTTTATCAATTATTCAGTGCACACAGTATTATTCCATGTTGTCAACGTACCACTGACTTACAATCTTCTGTTGGGACGAACATGGATCCATAACGCTAATGCTGTTCCATCAACCCTCCATCCATGCATAAAGTGGTCCAAGGGAGGAATGATTACTACCATCCTGGGCGAAGATCCTGAAGAGAGGCTGCCACAGCCTATGATTCCCCGCCCGACATTTACAGCTGATATTCCTAGCATCTGAGAAACAGATGAAATCAATCTCAGTGAAAGCCTAGAGATGCTAAAACTGAAAGATGTCATGGATGAAGAAAATGTTGCAGCCACGGTCCAATGGCAGGGACCTTGTTTTTTCAAGTTAGGAGGACGCATCAATTATGCCTCCTTCAAAGATCATCCCTTATTTCCTTAGTTTTCTAAAGCAAGAAAGGGATTCAATCTGTTGATAAAACATGGATATCAACCGTTCCAAGGCATGGGAAAAAATGAGGACGGCATAATGGATCCTATCATTCCCATTCAGCATGTGGACATCTTAGGGTTGGGGTTCACCGACCAGGATTCCAGCAAGAAAACCATTTTTGTTAGAGGAAGCCAATGAAAAGATGATGCCTTAGTTTTCCTCCTTTCTTTTCTTATCTTTTTGTTAATCTTGTAGGGACGACGCAATCCCATTTTCTTTTGTCGAAATCTTGTAAATATCATACTTCCAATCAATGAAAGATCAATTTCCTCTCCTTACTTGAATATCTATCATTCTTTCTTATATTTTTTCTATGTCATTGTTCTTTACTTTATAAAAAAATTGTTTTGGCTTGTACTTTCCCTTAAAAACCTCTTCTTGGCATTTTCAGGACCATTAACTCCTGAATCAATGAAGAAATTCATTATCAATCCCAAATATCTAAAATTGGCAATGTTTCATGAGATGAAAGACAGAGCAGAGGTCAGCCAGGCATCAGAGCAGACCGAAGAGCCAGCCGAATTTGATTCCACTATTCAGAAATTGCCAAAATTTGCTCACATTCAGAAACAGGATGAACCATCATCTTTGGTTCAAGATCCAACTGAGGATATCAACATCAGTTCGGAAGATGATCCGAAAATTCTCAAAATCGGTTCGGGCCTAAAAGCAGAGGAGAAAGCAAGACTCGTCCAATTCCTTAAGCAGCATCAGGAAGTATTTGCCTGGACTTATGAAGATATGCCAGGATTAGATCCCAAGCTGGTTGAGCATCGACTCAAATTGAAACCAGAAGCCAGACCAATCAAGCAGAAACTGAGGAAGTTAGACCCTCAAATTGAGCAACAAGTCAAGGAAGGACTTGAAGATTTGTTAAAAGCAGGCTTCATCCGAGCCGTTGATTATCTAGATTGGTTGGAAAATATCGTGGCAGTCCCTAAAAAGAATGACAAAGTTCGGATTTGCATTGATTTCAGGGATCTCAATAAGGTTACCCCAAAAGATGACTATCCACTTTCCAATATCGATCTTTTGATCGATAGCACGGCGGGTCACGCCATGTTTTCTTTTATGGATGTATATTCAGGCTATAATCAAATTAAGCTGGCCGTTCGTGATCAGTCAAAGACTTTCTTTACTACACCATGGGGTACCTTCTGCTATACTGTGATGTCGTTCGGACTCACAAATGCCGAGACAACTTATCAAAGGGCAATGGTCGTCATTTTCCATGATCAAATGCACAAAAATATGGATGCATATGTGGATGACATTCTAGTTAAGTCTAAAGAAGAAGAGGATCACCTCAATGCTCTTAGTCAAGTTTTTGAAAGACTTATTCTCTACAAGTTAAGACTTAATCCTCAGAAATGTGTTTTCAGAGTTCAGTCCGGCAAATTGCTCGGCTTTATTATAAGCAATAAAGGGATAGAGGTGAACCCGACCAAGGCAAAAACTATTATTGATATGCCGCCTCCAACTAATCTCAGGGAACTGCAAAGCCTTCAAGGGCGTATTCAATCTATTCGCAGATTCATTTCCAATTTGGCTATGAGATGTGAACCTTTCAATCATTTGCTAAGGAAAGGAGTTAAATTTGAATGAGGATCAGAATGTCAGCTCTCGTTTGAGCGCATTAAGCAGTATCTCCTTAATCCACCAGTTTTGAAGCTGCCAAAATTGGGGAAGCCTCTCTTACTGTATATTTCCGTCAATCAGGAATACTGTAGACGATAGAACAGCTAGAGCATACAGTGGCCACGACTCGATGAAGAGGCTCTCAGTTTTTCAAGATTGGAGGATGAATTGATTATAGTACATTCAAAGATCATCCTCTGTTCTCTCAATTCATGAAAGCCAAAAAGGGATTTGATCTGTTGGTAAAGCATGGCTATCAGCCTTTTCAAGGCCTGGGAAAAAATGGAGATGGTCGTCTCGAGCCAATAATTCCTCAACACTATCCTTAGAGGGCCGGATTGGGCTTTAATGGCAGAAGATCTTAGAAGGACACTATCTTTGTCAAAGGGACGCACTAAGGGCATCTGCTTGTCTTTCATTTCTATTCTTTTGTTTTCACATTTAGGATGATATCTCGTTTCATTTCAATCATTGTCCTCAATTCAATCTTTCAATAAAGTTGCAAATTTCCTTTGTCTATCTGGATGCCATTTGTCTCTTTACTTCTCATTATCAAATCTTTACAAAATTGCCATTATTTTGCTCTTTTATTTTTTCCAATTATTTTCTCAATAAAAGCAATTTGTTTTATGATGGGCGATTTCCCTGAATCGATTTATTCTTCAATTTTCAGAATGTCTTCCCGATCTATCAAGAAACTCGTTCTTAATCCAGAGGCCTTTTCGAAGCCAACAATGATTCATCAGGTTAAAATAAGAGCAGAATGTAGTCAAATTACAAAGCAGTCAGAAGAACCTGCAGAATTTGATTCAGCTCTTCAAGAATTACCAGAATTTGCAGCAATTCAGAAACAAGATGAGCCATCATCCTTAGTTCAGGATCCGACTGAGGATATCAATATTGGATCAAAAGATGATCCTAAAATTCTCAAGATTGGCAGTAGTTTGAGCCCGGAAGAGAAAGAAAGGCTCACCCATTTTCTCAAGCAACATGAAGAAGTGTTCGCGTGGACGTATGAGGACATGCCAGGTCTAGATACCAAATTGGTTGAGCATCGTCTCATCCTAAAACCAGATGTCAAGCCGGTTAAGCAGAAACTGAGAAAGATGGATCCTTGAGTGGAACAACAAGTTAAGGAAGGTCTGAAAGACCTACTCAAAGCAGGGTTCATTCGAACCATTGACTATCCAGATTGGCTAGCAAATATTGTTGTTGTTCCCCAGAAAAATGGTAAAGTTCGAATTTGCATCGACTTCAGAGATCTCAATAAAGCGACTCCTAAGGATGATTATCCATTTCCTAATATTGATCTTTTGATTGATAGCACAACAGGTCACACTATGTTCTCTTTTATGGATGGATATTCCGGATATAATCAGATCAAGTTGGCCGCTCGTGATCAGTCCAAGACGTCTTTCACTACTCCTTGGGGCACTTTTTGTTATACAATCATGCCATTTGGGCTTAAGAATGCTGGAGCCACTTATCAGCGTGCTATGACCGTCATTTTCCATGATCAGATGCACAAAATCATGAATGCCTATGTCGATGATATTCTGGTAAAGTCCAAAGAAGAGGAAGATCACATCGAAGCTCTCAATCAAGTTTTCAAGCGACTCATTCTTTACAAGCTAAGACTCAATCCACAAAAATGTGTTTTTGGAGTCGAATCTGGCAAACTGTTGGGCTTTCTAGTCAGCAAAAAGGGGATAGAAGTTGATCCCGCTAAAGCCAAAGCTATCATTGACATGTCTCCCCCGACTAATCTGAAAGAATTGCGTAGCCTTCAGGGACGTATGCAATCAATTCGGCGATTCATATCCAATTTGGCCATGAGATGTGAGCCTTTCAATCATTTTCTCAGAAAATGAGTGAAATTTGAATGGGGATCAGAGTATCAGCAATCGTTCGAACGCATCAAGAAATATTTGCTCAATCCTCCTGTGTTAAAGCAGTCAGAATTGGGGAAACCCCTACTGCTATACATTTCAGTTAATCAAGTGGCTTGTGGCGGATTCTTAGCGCAATACGAAGAAGGCAGTCTGATAGAGCATGCCATTTACTATGTGAGCAAAACCTTCATTGATTATGAGAAGAAATACTCTCAGATAGAGAAGACATGTCTAGCTCTGATTTGGATGTGTCAGAAATTGAGACACTATCTGTTGGCATCTGAAGTCAAGATCCTATCCAAATTAAATCCTCTCAAGTACATTCTAGAGCAACCCTTCCTCAGCGGACGGATTGTCAAATGGCAAGTCCTATTGATGCAATACGATTTGGAATATGTCTCTCAGCAACCTATCAAGGGCCAAGCAATTGCAGATCAATTGGCAGATTTTCCTCTAGTAGAGGATGTTAAAGTCGAGGATGATTTCCCCGATGAGCGGATCTGCAATATTGAACAATCCCCAATTTGGAATTTATTCTTTGACGGTTCCAAGAATATGGCTGGCATAGGAATCGGGATTTTGTTGATCACACCTGAGAAGGAGATGATCCCCTTTTCTCTCAAATTAGATTTTCAGTGCACTCATAATATGGCCGAGTATGAAGCTTTGATACAAGGTCTGAAAATTCTACAAGACTTCAATGTCAAAAGAGTGCATGCTTATGGCGACTCTTTACTTGTCGTCAATCAAGTCTTAGCCGAATGGCAAGTGAAGGATCAAAAATTACTTCCTTATCAGAAGATCGTCTCAGCTCTTGTCAGCAATTTCGAAGAATTCCAACTTTTTCATGTCAAGAGAGACTTCAATCAAATTGCAGACAGTTTAGCCAATCTGGGATCCATCATGTCTTTCAAGAGCGAAGAATCTTGTCGCTCCTTTAAAATTGGCAGACTTGATCAACCTGCTTTCGTCCCAGTAGAGCAGATAAACCAGGCTGAGCAAAAGAAGAAGCCTTGGTATCATGACATCAAGAATTTCATTGAAACTGGTGAATTTCCTTCAGAACTCTCAAAGAAAGAGTAGTGAGCAATTCAGCGCATGTCTGCTCAATATTTTATTCTTGCTGACGTCCTTTATTGTCGTGGATTCAGTTCTGAATATTCCAGATGTTTGGATGAAGAAGAAGCCAAAGAAGTTGTGCAAGAAGCACATGAAGGTATCTGCGGTGGTCATGTTGGCTACCAAACTCTTGTCAAACAAATCATCCGAGCAGGATATTATTGGAGAACTACGCAACAAGACTGCTATCGTTTTGTGAAGAAGTGCGTTCAATGCCAGATGCATGCACCTTCCATTCATGCGCCAACGACATATTTGCAATCTGTCGTCTCGCCATGGCCATTTTCTATGTGGGCTTTTGATGTTGTTGGCCCCATTACCCCTTCTGCTTCAAATGGCCACAAATATTTTCTTGCTGCAATAAAATATTTTACTAAATGGGTAGAAGCAGTCACTCTACGCACAGTAGAAGGTCAACATGTGGTCTCATTCATCCATAAGAATATCCTATGTTGTTTTGGCATACTACATGATATTGTGTCAGATAATGGCAGTCATTTCAAGAATGAGAGAATGAGAACTTTCTGTTTGAAGTTCAAAATCCATCATCATTTCTCCGCTCCTTATTATCCTCAAGGAAATGGCCAAGCAGAGGCCACCAATAAGATTTTGATTCGAATCCTGGAGCGAACTTTGGAAACAGGCCGTGACTGGCATGAGAAGATTCATGATGCATTGTGGGCGTATCGAACCACCATTCGAACTCCAACTAATGCTACTCCGTCAGAACTTGTCTACGGAACCGACGTAGTATTGCCTCTACATGTTCAGAAACCTGCTCTGAAATTTGCATCACTTCTCGAATTACCTCTTGATCAATATCAGCAACAACGGCTAGTACAACTTGATTTGCTAGATGAAAGAAGACTCAGAGCAGCAGAGCACGCTCAATCATATCGTCAGAGGATAGCCAGACAATATGCAAAATACGTCATTGAAAGAAAATTTTGAGTCAATAATCTAGTGCTCAGATCAATGACTTATCTCAAGCACCGCATAGGTGGCAAGTGGTCACCAAATTGGGAAGGTCCCTATGTTGTCAAAGTGGCATTACCTCGTAATTCATATCGGCTCATCAATGCTGACGAAGTGGAATTACCAGATCCCATCAATGCTCGACATTTGAAAAAATTCTATACTTAAATTATTCTTTGTAATTCCTCAAATTTTCTTCAAATAATGATAAGATTCTCTTTTTCTAGTTATACTGGGGCATTTTTAAAATTTTGTTTTTTATTTTTTTATCTACAAATATCCTATATACAGGCAGGATAAACAAATCTCTCACTTTGCACGCATGTGCACTCATTTATATCATTTTCATATTTGCATACATCTGCATTCATTGGCATGCATTTGCATCAAGTTTGTTACCCATTCAGGATAAGGGATAATCCTGAGACCCCGACAATCATTCTCGTTACAATTCCCAAATATTTTAATAGCATAGGTCTCTTTCAAAAATTCAAATTTCAATTTAAAAACAAGGTATGTTTTTAAAATCTAGTGCTCGAACTAGTACATTTTCAAAATCCAGTGCTCGAACTGGTGTGTTTTTAAAAATCCAGTGCTCGAACTGGTACATTTTCAAAATCCAATGTCTATGTTGACATATTTTCAAAACCCGGTATTCATGCTGGTGTTCTTTCAAAGTTGAGCACTCGTGGTTAGTGTCTCCCTGGTTGGTCGTATCACTCAACCTCTCGGGTTCAGTCTTTGTGTTGATCATTCATCAAAGTTCGAATTCCAATTACCAGTTTCGGCCCTTGGGCCATCTAATTTCCAATTTCGGCCTTCGGGCCATCCAATTACCAATTTCGGCCCTCAGGCCACCCAATTTCCAAATTTCTAATTTCGACCTTTGGGTCAATCAATTTCCAAATTTCCAATTTCGACCTCCGGGTCAACCAATTGTCAAAATTTCAAATTCGACCTTTGGGTCAATCAATTCAAATTTCGATCTTCGGGTCAATCAATTTCCAATTTCAAATATCAAATATCAAATTTCAAATTTCAAAATTTCAAATTCCAATTTCGACCCTTTTGGTCACCCAATACCAATTTCAGTCATTTCCTCCTGCGAGAGACCCTTTTTGCTGGGAGAGTTCAAGGGAGCTCGTTCTTTTCGCATGCTATCCTTTGTTCACCTAGCCCCTTTTCAGAGAGAGTTTGAAGGGACTCGTGTCTTTGTGAACCGTTTGCAAAACAAATTTCCAATTTCATACAAGGAACCCTTAGTTCAGGGAGAGCTTCGACGGAAGTTCGCTTTCCTTGTGACCATAATTTCATACTAGGCCATTTCATCATGAAGGACCCTCTTTTCAGGGAGAGTGTGATGGACTCGTTCCTTCATGACCAATTCACCAACCTCACCATTACCGCCCCCCTTTCCATAAGAGAAGCCTAATGTTAGGAAGTTTTGACGAAAACTTAATTTCTCTTCGAAAGTTCGTTTTGCAAACACCACCTCTTCAGGGAAGAGAGGAGTAATTCCTATTTTCAATTTCTGAATCTTCTTCTTTGGGGAAAGGAGAAGAAAATTTCTGTCATAGATGCGTTGCGTTGTGCTTTAGATGCTCGCTCTCACCAAGGATTTCAAGAAAATTTTGCCAATTTGTCATTAAATATTTGTTGATTTCAAAAATCTTTATCGCACAAAAACATTACCTCAGAATACATTCAGTATTACTTCCGAAAGGACAAAGCTTTTGCGAAAAAGGATTTAAAATTTAGAATCTTTCTATTGGCTAACCAAAAGGATGAAGAATAAATCCTCGATATGGCCAGCAAAGGAAATTCAATGTTGTTGCAAAGCCATAAGTGATCGGTATTGATTGCAGTCAATGGCACATTTTTAAAGATCATTCTTGGAAAATAAAGCAGTCGAAATATCCTGGGTGATACAGAAAAATCCATTCAATCCCTATATCTCCTCAATCACCTAAAGCTGCAATTAAATATCTGCAAAAGAGATCTCTCAACTGTCGTCAAGATGAAGGCGAATTAGGTGAGTAGACCCCCGGGGCCAAAGAAGATTTGGATTATCTCTGAGATGAAGGAGTTTGTGACAGATCCTTTCAGGGAAAGTTCAGAGCACCGTCAAGATGAAGGCGACTGCGATGAGCCTCCCGACAAACCCTAACGGATATTTAATTTCCGCTATCATCAAGAGATTTCCAACCAATGAGCCAATAATTGTCGATATAATCCCTGAGAGAAAAAGAAGGATCGGAACATCTCCAAGATGAAGGAGTTTGTGACGTACCCTTCTAAAAAAAAAAGAAGAGAAAAAAGTCAAGACATCTCCAAAATGAAGGATGGTGTAATAAAATCCCCAAAAGCCTAAGAGCGCTCTAAATCTGCCAAAAAAAAAAGTGGGCAGAAAGATCATCATGAGAAAAGAATCCCAGAATATCAGACTGCCGAATCTGTCAAGAATCTTCTTTAAATTTTGTGAAATTCTATTATCAATATTCTTTCACCAATTGCTTTCACAATATCAAGAATACTCTCTTTTCTGTTCATATCAAGGAAATTGATAGCTTCCTTGAAAAAAAGTCAATCGCAAGCAATTTGAATTTGAATCTTGATTCTACGGAGTTAAGCCCAGTCGGAGGTAATACTTTAGGTAGAAAAGAGGGAATATTTTTAAAAACAATGTGCATCACTTTCAATTATTTTGAATCAACAACAATTTTCAACATTTTGACAATATTTTCTAGCCATCCTGACGTGAAGCGCAAGCTTGAGGTTCATCTTTGGCGCAACCTGACATCAGTTGTTATCCCTTTTAAGGACTTGATAACGGAAGTTTTCAAGATTCCTTCCCTTCTGTTGGTATAATCTTAGCGCATGGGCTCTCAGATTCGCACACTTCCCTGTGTCCCCACTGTCCCACCATAGACAGTCCAATTTCGGCTTGAGGTTAAGCCACCAATAATTTTCTCGCAAAAGGTCATCAATTTCAAAAGTTATTCAGTCTTAGCAATGAGGCGCCTAAAATCAAACCCCTTTTCAAGCTTTAGGGACCCCAATTTCATCCTTTTGCAAAACCCCTATCAGATTCATTGTGCGGAAATCCGAAGGTTCCATCATGGTTTCTTCTTGCGAGGAATCCATTTCATTTTTCGCCCAATCAGGATAAGGGTACAAACCTGAGCCTCCTTTGATGAGGTATTTCATTTTCCGCCCGATCAGGATAAGGGTACAAACCTGAGTCTCATTCAAAGAGGTATTTCATTTTCCGCCCAATCAGGATAAGGGTACAAACCTGAGCCTCCTTTGATGAGGTATTTCATTTTCCGCCCAATCAGGATAAGGGTACAAACCTGAGCCTCCTTTGATGAGGTATTTCATTTTCCGCCCAATCAGGATAAGGGTACAAACCTGAGCCTCCTTTGATGAGGTATTTCATTTTTCTGCCCAATCAGGATAAGGGTACAAACCTGAGCCTCCTTTGATGAGGTATTTCATTTTCCGCCCAATCAGGATAAGGGTACAAACCTGAGCCTTCTTTGATGAGGTATTTCATTTTCCGCCCAATCAGAATAAGGGTATAAACCTGAGCCTCCTTTGATGAGGTATTTCATTTTCCTCCCAATCAGGATAAGGGTACAAACCTGAGCCTCCTTTGATGAGGTATTTCATTCCCCGGTCAGGTTAAGGGTCAAACCTGAGCTTCGTTTCTACACGAGGTATTTCCCGTCCCATCCAGGTTAAGGGAAAAACCTGAATCTCACTTCTTTTGAAGTAAAATTTTCTTCTTCATTCTTTATTTCATATCTACCATTTTCATCAAGGCTAATATTTTCATATCCAGTCAGATCCTTCTAACTGGGGCATTTTTATAGCCCAAATTTGGTGTGTTTTTCTTTGCCACTAAGCTCGTCTTCAAGTCGGCTTAGTAGCAAAGAGGGGCATCTGTAAACACCCCAAATTTTCCACATCCAATCTCAAACAATCCTCCTCAGGCAGTGTCAACCCTATTAGGTCAGTGTAGGAGTCAAACCCCGAGTCAGTTTTAGAAAATCACCATTTTACCCATTTTCACTAGGAAAATTACCATTTTACCCCTAGGTCATCCTGGACCCTAGTCAGTCAGAGTCAACCAAGCTCAATGGTCATTTCAGAACATTTAGAATATCAATCATTTCAAGCTCATCTGAGCTCACAATGAACAAACTATTTCCATTTCTGACCATTCCTGCCAAAATGGGATAATTTCTTCAGAAATGAGCTCATTTCTCACTCAAATCCAAGCCAATTGTCTCTGAGTCAGTCATTCATAGTCAGGCATACTCTCCAGAGTCTAACTTGAGCTCACCAGAAGTTCGAGTGCTTCCGATTCAGTTCAAAACCATTTCTAAGTGTTCAGGAGCCCATTTTAGTCCATTTCAGCTCTTTCAGCTGAAATTGAGCCGAGTTCAGTCAATTGAGCTAGTGTTCGAGCTTCGATTTTAGCTCATGTCATTATTATTGATCTTTTTTTTTAGCTCAAAGTCAGCTCAAGTTCGTAATTCACTTCACTTCAGTGACCATTCTGTACCATTTCTCTAAAAATGACAGCTTTTCTTGAAAATTAAGTCGGAAAGGTCAGTTGAGTCAGTGCCTGGTCAGTTCATTTGAGTTCTGAAACTCTAAAACCCATCTCAATCTAGCTCATCTCAGTTCAATCCAGCTCGAACCCAAATTTTCAGTGTTACTTTGACCCAGTAGAGTCCCGAAAACCATTTCTTGAGCTATTTTGCAAAATTTATCAATTTTAATGCTTTTTAAACTGGTACAGCTGCCAACCGAGGTATAAAATCCAAAATTCTTCATTCAGGGTTAGCATTCCGCATGTCATTTCTCATCATTTCATATCATTTCTCAACATTTCATAACATTTCATCACATTTCATTTTATTTTCGAAGTCCAGAACTCCAGTTTTATAAATTTCAATCCAGATTGAGTTTTAAAAGTTTTCAGAAATCAATTTCAAACCTCGGGTTTCCAAAATTTGACAATTTTACCCCCGAGATTCTAAATTTGGAAATATTTTCGCAAGAAAAATAATCTGGATTTATTTCAAACTCAAATTTTTGAATTCTACACTGGATTTGCTTCACAACGGGGTATTGAACTTCAAAATCCGAGCTCGTTTCAAAAACTACCAAAAATAGCTCGTTTCGTTTAGAAATATTTTCTCGAGAAAAACAATCTGGATTTCTTTCAAAATCAAATTTTCAAATTCTACACTGGATTTGCTTCGCAACGAGGTATTGAACTTCAAAATATGAGCTCATTTTAAAAACTGCCAAAAATAGCTCGTTTCGTCTGGAAATTTTCTGAAAAGACTATTTTACCCCTTTAATCATCAAAATGAATTTCAAAAGTGGAATTTGGACCCGCTCTGAGATGGCCCATTCATTTGCATTTCTATTTTATTAAAAAAAAAATGTTTCTTTTTATTTGTTTATTTTTGTTTTTATTGATTTTTATTTATTTTTTATTTTTATTTTTTTAGAGAGGTGGGACCCACAAGGTGGTTGCCCAAACCTCCAGCCCCATTTCTTTCTTTCTTTCCTTTTCCTTTTTCTTTTTCCCTTTCTCTTTCCCTTTCTTCTTCCTTTCTTTCCTTTTCTTTTTCTTTTTCTTCCTTTTCTTTTTCTTCTTTCTTCCCTTTCTTTCCTTCTTCCCTTTCCTTCCTTCCTTTTCCCTATTGTCCAGCCCATGTACGTAGGCCTTGAATCCTCTCTTCTTCCCTCTCACTAATATTGATTTCCATTAGAAACTTAGAAATTTTTTTATTAGGCCCTAAGTTAGAAAAACCAAAAAGAAAAGAAAAAGGGGGACTCTCTCACAACTGCACCCCTTCTCATAGTCTCTCTCTCTCTCTCCCTCTCTTCTTGTCTCCTTGGCTGTTACAGCCACAACAGGTACCAGCCACTACCACAACAGCAGCACCACCTCGCTTCAGCCGGCCTTCACTTTGAAGCACCATCTTCACCACCGGTCCAGCCACCTCCTTGTACGCCCAACCATCTTCAAGCACCTGCAGCTCCCCCTTGCCCGGCAACAACTTCAGCGCCACCATCACCTTCAACAACTCCAACAAAGTAGCACTTCATCCAGCCCATCAGCCTCTTTCAGCAGCTGCAACATCCTCCAAGGTGGTCTCCTTTGTAACAGCCCACCATTGCTCCCACCTTCCTCACTAGCCGCCGCTCCTTCTCCTTCAACCGGGTCGAGTAAGAGCTTCCCTTCTCAAGGTAAGGCATTTACCATGCTTGCTTTTATGAAGTTCAACGTGAATCCAGTCCAAAAAACTGGATTCACATGATTAAATTTTCATTGATGATCTTGTAAAGCCACAAGGTTTTGGGTTTGGGCTACATAGGTGAAGGGATCCATCCAATGGATGGATCGGATCGTCTCACCCCTAGCCAACATAAATCTCATATCTCCCCCTCATGTTCATTTTTTTTTGTTTCATCACTTTTTTTTCGTGAAGTTTACATGCTCTAGGTAATATACTTAGGTTGTTTTGCTATTTTATTTCATTAGTTCATTAATGCATATCTTGTTAGTTTATAGGTTTTTCATTTAGGTATGTAGTCCAGTCATCATTTCATGTTTAAATTCCCTTAAATAAATCTTGAATTTTTTGTGATAGATACAGCTATATGTTTGTGACCCCCTTTCAAAAATATGGATCAATTTGTATTTCGGAACTTCATTAGAAAAATCAAATCCTAAATCGAGTTTTCTGTCTCTCTGAATTTTCCATTTCTGCTTTAGCAGACAAACACCTCCGGCACCACCCTCGTGGGAGATTCAAATTGTCTTCCAAAAATCATAGTGGATTTATAAATAAATCTACTAATGATCTGGAAATTTTGAGGTTTTTCCAAGCAGTTTTGTCCTCTGTAAAACATCGGATTTCCCAGACCTCTGGGAAAATCTCGATTTTCCTTTATCAGGGTATAGACAGACCCTAATGCACCAATTCCACCCAATCCATAGCTCTTACACAAAAACTTTCAACATAAAAGTCGTTCCTAACATGGTTTCCTGTCATTTACCAAAATTTGGGAATTTTTGGAACTGTTTCATTATTTTTCCCGGATTTTCTCTTTCTTTCTAACAGATTCCAATGTCCAGAAATCTCAGAGATTTAGGTCTCTGATAACAGTATTGCCTTTTCCAAACCGTAACCCAAATCCTAATGGTGTCAAAAAATCAAATCTTACTATGTTTGTTAGGAACAGTTTCCCACAATTTCAGCCTTTTTCCCATCTGTTTACTATTTTTCTCACATTTTCTACCGAAACCTGTCTGTTTCCTTCATTTACTAGAGTCGCCGGATTCCGATCCGACTTGCCGGAGTGGTACAGCTCCGACCATAGGTCAAAACCAGAAAGTGTAAAAGGAAAAAATCCTTGCCTTATTGTCCTCTGTCACCCTATAAAATTTGGGAAATTGTTATGGAAGTTTGATATCCGAAATCTCCTTTAGAATCAATATTTTAGGCAAAAATCACAAAATTTAGGGTTTTTATTTGAATTTCCATATTTAAAAATACAAAAAAATAGATTTTCGAGTTCCATTTTATTATTAGGGTTATTTTAGGTGTCCATGCAAAATTTGGCTTAATTACAAATTCATTTGCTTTATGTGTTAGTTTATCTTTAAATTTAGAAGCGAAAATGAGGCGAAAATCAGGTTAAATTTGATATTTTTTGATATTTTCGCCATTTTAGGGTTTTATTCATATAAATTAGCATGTAGAATCATATTAGGGTTAATTTAAATCTCATTTGCATTTCATGTTTTTCAATTTTGCAAAATTTATTTCAGAAAACCCTAGTTTCAAGGCCATAGTCTTGTTATCGGGGGTATTTTGGTCATTTTGACCTAAATTTTGAAATTTCAATTTCTAATTCTCCAAAATTTCATGCATATCATCATATTTTATCATATTATGTTTGATTTATTTTGTTTGATTTTCAAAATTCCAAAATTTACAAAAATTCTTTTAGAAAACCCTGATTTCAAGGTCATCAGGGGCATTTTGGTCATTTTGACCCCAATTTCGAATTTTCAAGTTTATTTTCGAAATATATTCATTATTTATCATGTTTATATCAAAGTGGGTATGATTTTGGGTTTATATCTGAATAATATCCGATAATTTCCCATATTTTCGGATAAATTCAGAAAAACCTACATTTTTGTGCTAACCTTGTTTTCTAGTTTTGCAGGAACATTCAAGAATAAGATTTAGCTTTTATTTCTTTTATTTCAATTCAATGTAAAAATCAATGTAATATTTGGAATAAGAGTTACTTTTCTGCTTAGAATAGGGTTGCATTGCATATAGTTTAATTTCTTCAAAATTCGAATATCTGATGTATGATCCATATGCATTTATTTCAAATCCACTATGGTTTACACGAATGACACGTGCACAAGCTTTTATGGAGTTTATAAACTCGGTGGGATTCGTATTTATGGCCATAGTCAGAATACGAAGAAAACCAAGATTTATGATCTTTATATTAAACACATTCACCCTACACACTTAGGCTAACTTCAAAATGCACTGCATTTCTCAAAGTTTTAAATGAATTTCTCAATTCCTCAATTGAAATTCCTTTTTCAAATTCAAATTCATTCATTCATATCATTTAAATTTATTAACAGTTGCTTTGCTAAAATATTATCTAAGAATTTATTCTAAGTCTAAATGCACGAAGAATCATGCTTGTGCAAATGCAAAGATGTATGCTCTTTTTTAAAATGTTTTGAAGAATTTCCAAGTGAATCTGATAAAGTGAAGAAATGATTTCTAACTTAGAACTTAAGATTAAAGTTCTAAGTTTTTAGAATAATCAAGAGCTTGGGAAAATAAATCTGGATTTTGGAAAAAGATTTTGAAGTTTTGAGATAAAAGAAGGAGAAAAGGAATTTTTAAAGTCATAAATGGACTTTGAATCAAAATAGAAATGAAAGTGGAATTGAATCAGGTGGAAAGATGAAATTGGGAAATTTGAATAAAATTGAGAAATGAAATTGATTTAGAAATTTGGAATTTCAAGATGAAATCTGAATCCAATATCGGGATTCTAAATAGGGTTCAAAGTTGAATTTTTGGATTTAGGATCCAAAATGGGAACTTGATTTGAAATCTGGAATGAAGTGGAATTAGTTTTTGGAATTAAAATGGAATTTGGATCTGAAATTTTAAATGGTATTGGATTCAAGATTTGGAATCCAAGATGAAATTTGGATCTGGAGTCTAAGATCCAAGATAGAATTGGATTCCGGACCCTAAAATGGAGTTGGATCTGAAGTCTGAGATCCAAGGTAAAATTGGATTCTGGATCCTAAAGAATGGATTTTGGATCTGAATCTGAGATCCAATGTGGAATGGGGATCTAGATCCTAAGTGGAATTTGGATCTGTAATCTGAGATCCAAAGGTGGATTTGAACTCTGGATCCTAAGATAGAATTGGATCTGAAGTCTGAGATCCAAAGTAGAATGGGATTCTGGATCCTAAATGGAATTTGGATCTGCAATCTGAGATCCAAAGTAGAATTGGTTTTGGATCCTAAGGTGGATTTGGATCTGAAGTCTGAGATCCAAAGTAGAATTCGGCTTTGGATCCTAAGGAGGATTTTGGATCTGAATTTGAGATCCAAAAAGTGGAGATTTGAACTTGGAAATCGGGATCCAAGTTGGATTTAGGATCTAACTTTGGATTTGATTTTGAATATGAATTTCAAAGTCAAATTGGACTTTTGAATTCGAAGTTTGAATCTGGAATTTTAAAAGATGAATCAAGAATTTCTAAGTTTGAACTGAATTTGGAAAAATGAATTTTAAAAATTGAATCTTGAATATACAAATAAATTTCAAAGTTGAATTGGACTTTGAATTTGAGATAGAATTTGGTATTTGAAATACAAGATGATTCTGAAGTTTCAAAGTCAAATGGGACCTTGAAATTGAATTCTTGAATCCTTTTGAGAAATAGAGTTGAATTTGAATAGGTTTTGATCTGAGAAATGAAGGAAAGAACCACTTGGGTTTATGAAAAAGGATTTGGAAAATATGATGCAATTCTATCCTAAATGATGAATGAATTTAAAGAATTTTGAGATTGGAATTTGAAAAAGCTATTCCATTCTTTAAGTGAATTAAAATAAGATTGAAGATATAATGCATTCTTGACTATGGTCATTGAATGTATTATATAATAATCTATATTTAAATTCAAGAGAAGAATGAAATACATTTTGGTGCTTTTATAGAATTTAAAATGAAATTAACTCTCAATATACCCTGACTATGGCCATTGGTATATATTTTGAGTTAATTTTAAGTTAAATTCTGATAAAAGAAGAAAATATTTAAGGAAAATATGATGAATTTTGAAAATGGATCCAGTGTGGATCCAGTGTTATTTTGTAAAAGATAAAAATGCTAAGTTTTGTTTACACCCCGACTATGGCCGTTGATGTAAATTATCAACTTAGAATTAATTTACCTCTTACGAAATAGTGTACGTGCCATTCGTGTTTCACCATTGTGAGAATTTGAGAAATAAAGGCAAAAATGCATGAGAACAAGCAGTTTATGATATTTACAATGTTCATTCATTCTATCTAAAACAGGAATGTAAATTTCCAACTATTATAATACATGAAATTGAGTTTATGACTCCAAATAATGACCTTTTCCACATACTCCCCTGCAAAACAACTGGGTTAGTGTGAAAATGGAGAGAAAAAAAAAATTGCACACATCACACAAATATCAATGGTAAAGATCTAAGGTCTAAAGTGTGGAAAAAGATAAAAATGATATATGTCTATATACATATATACATGCATACATATGTGTATATGTAGGTATATCTATATACATATAGGTATATATATATATATGAATACGTACATATATATGTATATATATATACGTATAGGCGGCTGAGGCAGATGACATATGTGGAGGGCATGCAATGCTTATCAATGACTTCTGACCCATATCTGAAATATGTGGACAAACTGACTTCTCAGTTTTGAATATATATCGACTTCAATGAATTGAAATATCTTAGCCATTCGACTTCTCAAGCTGATATGCCATAATACAACAGCCTGGCAGGCTGTCTCCAATAGTAACTAAACATTTTACATCCATATCACTCAAAATGAATTCAGTGATACTGCCTAGTTGTATTTCCTTTGCTGATTTGATGAAATCTAACAGTTTATCCAGCGAATCAAGGTGATTGTGCGCAATAAAGCAAACTTTTTGTAAAATTAAATCAGTGATCATCCTTTCTTGACAGCAATGAATCACCAAACCTTTTCCTTGATAATATCAATTCAGTTATAGTAAAACTGCCTTCACCAAAGGGCTACTATGGTGACTGGGGGTGTTATATGAGTGAGGATGGAACAATGAAGCGGAAAAATGTGCAGTAATGTGGGAGACATTGGAGAGCTAAAGGTGCTATCTGGTAAGGTGTGCTGTGAAGTGCAATGGAGGTGTGAATAGTGCACGTGTGTGATGGACAGTAGGGGGAAATATCTATATTTTGACAGTACAGATGCCCTGCGATGATGATTGATTCTAATGAAAGAGAAAAGAAATTACACTTTATTCATTAGAACCACTAAAGCATTCCATCCTAAAACTCTGAGGATTGGATCCATTCTTTACAAAGAAGGTGATCAAACATAAATTCACCAAAACAATATCAATACTCGGGTTCAATTCAGTCATGAGATCATGCCTCCATTTCATAGAACACGATTTACCCAGGGATAAAGGAACCAGGGAACCCATCTGCTGACGAAAACAAAGGAGCTTTCCAACCTGAAGCCGACTGATGAAATTCATTCTCTTACCCATGGACTCAACTAGGTGTTTATTGAAGTAATGGACTTGATGAAATGTTGTCAACTATTATTGCCCTATGACAACGTTAAAGCCCATACATATAAATACAAAAGGGTCTTGCTAAGGATAAAAATAAAATCAGCAATGAATCAACAGACAAATCTCATACCAGAATTTTGAAGTGGCAAAATTACTCAGAATTTCAGGTAAGTTCAATTCGGTCCAGATTGTTATTCAAGGTAGACTTGAACCTAAAGAAAGCACGAATACTTGTATGATCTGTTTTTAGATTGCCATGAGTTTTGAACTTACCTGTAGGGCAATCTTAACTCTGCATAATAGAGTCGATCCTAGCAGCTCAATTATATATTACCATGATCAAACAAATGGAGAGTATCAGTCTGGATTTCACACAGCAACCCAGCCTCTGCAGCAGGATTTGACTATCCGAAAACCTGCAATATCAGGAAATAGTAAGAATCTGGATTTATGCAAGACGATCATCAACTGTTAATGACTTACTTCAATGGTTTGGACAGCAACTTCACTTAACATGAACCTGTAGCTCTAAATATTATAATATACATCAACATATCTCAATAGCTATAGTCGAAATCGAAATTTTGAGCATAAGAGCTTGCCTCACCTATGATCCATTTCAATCAACCAACCTTTAAACTTGAAAAATGTAGGAGTAACATGAAGTTGTTATACATTTCCACCAGCTGCTCGGAGATGGGAAGTAAACTGGCGATTAATGGTACTTAGCCCATAGTTATTTCATCCATCAGAAAGTAGGCAAATGCTAAATTAGGAATAGGCTGGATTATTCCAGGGATTATGAGAGGTGACTATGGAGGGTAGGTGACGTCGTGGTGCTGGGTTCTTCACATTGACTAAAAATTTCATGATAGCAGAGATTCTCCGACAATAAAAGGAAAATTTCCAAAACCAAATTATTTATGATGCATAAGATGCCACGACTCAATTTTACTTGTGAGAGCAATTGTTTCATCATTCCCTAGTTAACTGAAAATAAAAAAAATGATATCTAATGGGACAGTAAATATAACAAATGACCTTACAAGTCATAGCAGAAAAAACATCTAGGCTTAAATGTGACAAAGTGATTATCAGATGGCACGATGACCACAGTATGAACAGGTAAATAACTTTTAAACATATATCCTGTAATTTCAAAGCAATGATTTGAATATTTCCCCCAGCCGACTAACCAAGAGCTAACCTGGGCAAGTGAATTGATCCTCATAGATCCATATGAGCAATTAATTTTGACAACCTGATTGTTGTGGTATTCATACATCAAAATATGGATGAAGGCTAATAATGGCAGAAAACCAACATTAGGAGATACTGATCGAGATACAAAGAAAGTGAAAACCTGTAATGACCTAAAGGATAACGAATGCAGAAAGTTTTTAGAGTTAAACATGACGCTATTGACATATACAAAACCCTATAGCATAATATTATGAGATATGATGGAGCATTATACAGGTTTATGCAAAAGGAAGTATGATACGAGGATAGAGAATAATGCAAGACTGTAATACGAAGGTGAATGAGCATAATGTAAAAACAAAAGCATAAAATTCTCAGCGAAGAGGCATACCCTTATGTTGCTGCAAAACATAAACCCATGTTACACTGAAAAAGAATATCGGTTGATTAGTGAGGGGTTATGGAGATATGGTGTGCTCATGCTTGGAAGCCCAGGTTGATGCTATAGCCCCTCGACTTTATGCTGAAAAGTCAGAGTGATCAGTGATACCCAAACAAAAATCAAGAAGATGATCAGCTCATGTTTCCTGACTGAACCATCATAATTGATTTCAATCTAGAATTGATAAGCATAAGGTGTAAAATATACAGGAGCCTTAAAATAGAACAGGTTAGGATGATTCTTATTGTAACTATCAACCCTCAAGATGTAATAGAAATCAGTGGCAAAAGAGTAAACAACATCAATTTGGTAAAATGGCATACAATTTAATGAACATGTTCGAACATGGTGCAGATGAGAAATCACGGTGAATTTGGGCATAACAAATAACGAATACACGAAACAGGAGATCGAAGACCAAACAATGTATCGAACCCAAAGAGGGAGCCATATACAAACCGATTATCCAAAAGGGAATCTAAAACCAGATGCAAACAGAAGATCATAATAAGAAAGAGAAGTCAGAAATAAAACAAGCTATACATTGAGATGGTAAGCAATAAATAAAAAGATAAAATAAAAAATAAAAATAAAAATAAAAAAAAGAAAATGTCGAAATCGGTTATTCCATCGATATAGCAGATGGTAGGTTGGTCCTGCTAAGAGCAGGTCAATCCCACCATGGATGCCTCAGAATATAGAAGAGAAACAAGAAAAACTACGCAGGATTATTAAAAAAAAAAAGAAACCTATGTCAAAAATCAAAGGGAAATAGGAAAATAGGCACTTACCTTCGGCTGCTTCTGCTGGGAGTTGAAGGTCTTTTGATCCCTTAAAGGAGAGTTGAAAGAGGAGAGGGGCGATCTTCTTTGAATCGCTTGGAGTCTCTGGTTTGCTTGTGTTACTAGAGCTGAAGACCCTTCGATCCGAACAGAGAAATACTAAAAGAAGAAGAGGAAGAAGGAGATAGAGAAGAAGCCAGGTGGAGGGGTGGAGAAGCGGTCTGAAGGAAAGAGAAAAGGGGGAAGGGTGAAAACGGATCGTTGAAGGAGAAGAAGATGGTCGGGTAGAAGCTGGATCAAGAAGAGGAAATGCGCATGGGAGGGTGAGAATGGATGGTCGAATGGGGCGTCTTGCGAGCTCTTTTTAAAGAGGAGAAGAAGGTTCGGGAAGGGTCGAGCGGTTAGGGATGCTGTTGGCGATCGAGGGTCGTGGTGAAGCAGAAGGAGGATGGGTGGTTAATGGAGGCTTAGATGGAGAGAAGGAGGTGTGATGGGCGATGGAGGAAAGATGGAGAGAAGGAGGTGCGATGGGTGATGGAGGAGAGAGAAAGAGAGAGGCGAGGCTGAAGGGTGCGGCCATCCTTTTTCCGAGGTCTCTCCAAGAGAAAACCCTAAGAAGGGTTCTTTTGTAAAAAAAAATTGGTTTTTCCAAAAAGAGGCTCCGTGTAAAAAGATTTTTCATAAAAATGGTTGTAAATTGACTTTTTTTTAGCAAAATTGATTTAGAAAGCTTAAACTCATTTGTTTTTCTCACAAATTTTCCATTTTTTTGAATTTTATGTTATTTCTCATTTTTTTTGTATTTTTAAGTAAAAATCCTAAGATTTATGAGAAAACAAAGATTAAAACCAATTTTTTTGTGTTTTTGCAAAAATATTTACAAAAGAGAAACTTTTTGAGAATTAAAAGCTATTTTGAGAAAATTTCTTCAGAAAATGGGTTTGGATCCGAATTTTGAGGATATATGGATTTAAAGTACTGGATTCGGATCCGGAATAAATTTTGAATATACCAATATGGAATTTAATTCAGAAAATCTGAAGTTTAGCTTTGAAATTGCTTTGATTTTCTCAGAAAATGGGGTTAGGGGCAAAAGGGTCATTTTTACAAAATTTTGAAAAATTTGGGGTGTTTATAGATGCCCCTCTTTTCTACTAAGCCGGTTGTAAGCCGAGCTTAGTGGCAAAGATAACACTCCAAATTTTAAAAATGCCCCAGTCAGTAGATCTGAACCGGGTGTGGAAGAATTATTGTGAAAATATGGCTTTTCAGGCTTAAAACCTTATTCTGAATGGTTTTGGGGAGACGAAATCCTCGAAATGATATGATTTGAGTAGAGAATGAGGAAATCGTGATGGGACTTTGGGTGGAAATTCTGAAATGGTGGGAAATGAGAATTTTGATCAGGTCTTGTGGGTGAGACAAGATACTCTTATCGGAATAATTCAGGTTTAGCCCTTAACCTGGATGGGACGAAAATATATCAAGATGAATTTGAAATGAGGAAAGGAATACACGAGGGTCTTGATGGGACATTTTTGGAAAATGTCTTGTGAAATAAAGCTCAAGTGAAATCTTATCCTGGATGGATATACAAAGCATGGGTTCCTTGATGGGAAGAACCATGATGGGATTGGAAGAAAACATCTCGTTAGAACGAGGAATCTCGTTGGAATGAGTCTCAGGTTTAACCCAAACCTGAAAGGAAGATACCTCGAGAAGCGAAGTTCTAGATTGACTCTTAACCTAAATAGGAAATCTACCATACGAATTTCTCAAATGGAGAAACCATAATGGGACCTTTGGAACTTGGACGAACAAATTCGAAAGGGGTTTTACGAGAGGAGGAAAATATAGGGTTCCTAAAGCTTTGAAAAGGAGAAGAAATTGAGCGTCTCATTGTTAAGACTGAAATAGCTTTTGAAATCTATGATCTCTCGTAGGGGGTTCAGGTTTGACCCTTATCCTGAGTGGGGGAAATCTACCATACAGGTTTCTCAAAAATGGAGAAAGCACGATGGGACCTTCAGAATTTGGACGAACAAATCCGAGAGGGGTTTTTGCGAAAGGAGGAAATATAGGGTCCCTAAAGCTTTGAAAAGGGGAAGAAATTGGATGTCTCATTGCTGAGACTGAAATAACTTTTGAAATCAAATGATCTTTCGCAAATGGTTCAAGTTTAACCCTTATCCTGAGTGGAGGAAATCTACCATACAGGTTTCTAAAAAATGGAGAAAGCATGATGGGACCTTCGGAATTTGGACGAACAAATCTGAAAGGGGTTTTTGCGAAAGGAGAAAATATAGGGTCCCTAAAGCTTTGAAAATGGGAAGAAATTGGGCGTCTCATTGCTGAGACTGAAATAGCTTTTGAAATCAAATGATCTATCGCAAATGGTTCAGGTTTAACCCTTATCCTGAGTGGGGGAAATCTACCATACAGGTTTCTCAAAAATGGAGAAAGCATGATGGGACCTTCAGAATTTGGACGAACAAATCCGAAAGGGATTTTTGCGAAAGGAGAAAATATAGGGTTCTTAAAGCTTTTGAAAAGGGAGCAGAAATTGGGCGTCTCATTGCTGAGACTGAAATAACTTTTGAAATTAAATGATCTTTCGCAAATGGTTCAGGTTTGACCCTTATCCTGAGTGGGGGAAATCTACCATACAGGTTTCTCAAAAATGGAGAAAGCATGATGGGACCTTCGGAATTTGGACAAACAAATCCAAAAGGGATTTTTGCGAAAGGAGAAAATATAGGGTTCCCTAAAGCTTTTGAAAAGGGAGAAGAAATTGGGCGTCTCATTGCTGAGACTGAAATAGCTTTTGAAATCTATGATCTTTCGCAAATGGTTCAGGTTTGACCCTTATCCCGAGTGGGTCGTCCATACGGAATTCTTTAATGAGAAAATCGTGATGGGACAGGAAGAGATACTTCCTTCAGAGGTAACTCTTTTTGGGAAATATAAACAACGCTAGGTTGCATCAAAATGGATATTGAATGTTTATTTTATTCTTGAAATAGCTAGAAAATTTTGCCAAAAAATGGTAGCTGATTCAAATGCTTGAAAATGTGCATGTATGTGCAAGAATATTCCCTCTTTTACCTAGAGTATTTCCTCCAATGAGGTTAACTCCTTAGTTCTAAGACTCAAATTCAAAGTTTTAGCACTGATGATTTTCTTCAAGGAAGCTATCCATTTCCCTGATATGAGAAGTAGAAGAAATATTCTTAATTTCATAAAAGCAGGAAATGAAGAGATATTGATAAAAGAATTTTGCATGAGAAAAGATGACTTTTGGCAACTTTGGCAGTTTGATATCTGGGTGTTTTCCCTACGATGATCTTTTTGCAGTCTTTTGAGTCATTGGGCTTTCTCGGTTTTTCACATCATCCTTCATTTGGATGTCCTGACTTTTTTCTCTTTTTCAGGAAAGGGTACGTCACAAACTCCTTCATCTTGGAGATGCTCCGATCCTTCTTTCTTCTCAAGGATGATATTGGCTCAAAAGGTCTTTAGATGATAGCTGGAATCAAATATCTTTTAGGGTTTGTCGGTAGGCCCGTCACATCCGCCTTCATCTCGACGGTGATCCGAACTTTCCCTGAAAGGATCCGTCACAAATTCCGTCATCTTGGAGATGTTTCAAATCTTCTTTGGCCCCGGGGTCTACTCGCTTAATTCACCTTCATCTTGACGACAATTGAGAGATCCTTTTTGCGGATATTTGATTGCAACTTTTAAACGAAATGAGAAGATATGGGTTGAGTGGATTCTTTTTATAACTCAAGATATCTCCACTGCCTGATTGCCAGAAAGTCATTTTTAAACATGCGCCATAGCCAAGATCAATATCAATTCACTTTTGGCTTTTCAACATCATTGAAGATTTCTTTCATTGATCATATCGAGGACATTTCTTACATCCTTTTGGTTGATCAACAGGAAAAGATTTGAATTTTACCTCTTTTTCGCAAAAAGTTTCACCTTTTGGAAGGAAATACTGGAGGTAATCTGAGAAAATTCTTTTTGTGTAGTCAGACTTTTAGAATCAACAAATGCTTTTAGCAAATTGGCAAAGTTTTCATGAATTCTTTGTGAAATAATCACTCAATATAGATTTTGATGAGATCTTTGAGTTGCAATCTTTTGATTTTGGAAATACATGACCAGCAAAAGCTGGAACCTTTGAAAATATATGACCAACAGAAGCTGGGACGTTTGAAATACATGACCAGCAAAAGCTGGATGACCAACGAAAGTTGGATCTTTTGGAAATACATGACCAGTGAGATGCTGGATCTTTTGAAATACATCAAATTTAAGTCAGAATCTGAATTTTGTAGGAAAGAATTTGATCAGAACACTGAATTTAGAAGGTTACCGATGTGAAGACCGGATTTTCTAAATGAGCTCAACATACGATTGAAAATTTTGAGAAATAAGATGAGCTAGGAAAGTAAAATTTTGATGAAAGATTCTGAATTCAATGGACCGTCACATCCTAACTGCGTGTGGTCTGTTTTCAGGATTTATCTCCTTATCCTGAACTGGGAAGAAAGGGAAGAAATACCTCGTTAGCAGGAGGTATAAGGTTTATCCCTTAACCTGAAGGGGAAAAGAACTTTCAACGAGAATAAACCTGAATTTTTGGATTTTGAAATGGATTAGCCGGAAGACTGGAATTTGGAAGAAGGTCCCGCCTGGCAGTTGAGATTTTTTGAAAAAGAAGAGAGTCCGAGTTGGGACTCGAATTTTCAGAAAATAAAAGATAAAGAGAAAACCGAGTTTTGAAAACTTAAATTTTCTAAAGAAACAATTGTTTTCCAAATGCGAGGATTGGATTCAAAAGGAAGTCCGAGTCGGGACTCGGAACTTCGAATGAAAAATAATAGAAGAAAACCCGAGTTTGAAACTCAGTTTTCCAAAGAAATGATTGATTTCCAATGCGAGGATTGGATTCAAAAGGAAGTCCTGGTCGGAACTCAGAACTTCGAACGAAAAATAATAGAAGAAAAACTCGAGTTAAAACTCGGTTTTCTAAAGAAATGATTGATTTCCAATGCGAGGATTGGATTTAAAAGGAAGTCCTGGTCGGAACTCAGAACTTCGACTGAAAATAATAGAAGCAAAACCCGAGCTGGAGCTCAGATTTCCAAAGAAATGGAGGATTTCCAATGTGAGGATTGGATTCAAAAGGAAGTCTCGGTCGAAACTCAGAACTTCGAACGAAAAATAATAGAAGAAAAACTCGAGTTGAAACTCGGTTTTCTAAAGAAATGATGGATTTCCAATGCGAGGATTGGATTCAAAAGGAAGTCCTGGTCGGAACTCAGAACTTCGACTGAAAATAATAGAAGCAAAACCCGAGCTGGAGCTCAAATTTCCAAAGAAATGAAGGATTTCTAATGCGAGGATTGGATTCAAAAGGAAGTCCTGGTCGAAACTCAGAACTTCGACTGAAAATAATAGAAGAAAAACCCGAGCTGGGACTCGGATTTCCAAAGAAATGAAGGATTTCCAATGTGAGGATTGGATTCAAAAGGAAGTCCTGGTCGGAACTCAGAACTTCGACTGAAAATAATAGAAGGAAAACCTGAGCTGGGACTCGGATTTCCAAAGAAATGAAGGATTTCCAATGCGAGGATTGGATTAAAAAAGAAGTCCGAGTCGGAACTCGGAACTTCAAATGAAAGAATAGAGGGAAAAAGCCCAAGTGAGAACTCGGGTTTTTGACAGAAAGTTTTTAATAAAAAAGATTCAATTTTAAAAATTTGCCAGCGCGAGGACCGAACCTGGGATTGAGAATGACCATTTAGAGGACTAAATTTATTTGCATGTGATCTGATTGCCCCCTTATCTCGACTGGGGAGAAAATAAAATTTAAAAAGAATTGATGAGAAGAGATAGAAAATTAATGGAAGATTTGACAAAAGAGAAGAATCAAGGAAATTTTATGGAAAGAATCTTTGCAAAAGAATTCTCACAGGTAGCATTGTTACTCCTATGAGGGGTTTCAGGATAATCCCTTATTCTGAATGGGAAAGGAATAAAATTTAGGCAAAAGTTGATGAAAAAGCTTTGATAAAGAATTTGGAAGAATTAAAATTTAATTAAGAAATAAAATTGATAAAATTGGATGAAGAAAAAGATTTAGCAGAGATTAATGAAGCTTTAAAAGAAAAAGATATTCAGGACTATCCCTCATCCTGAAGAAAGAAGGACCTTGTAAGATGAGGTTTCAGGTTTATCCCTTAACCTGAAGGGGGGAAAAAGAAAGAAGGAAAAAGAAATACCTCATGGGAAAAAAAGCATCAGGTTTATCCCTTAACCTGAAAGGGTATTTTCGAAATAAGAATCAAGAAGAAATAAAATGGATGAATAATTAATAAAATGAATAAAAATGGATAAAATTGATAAAGATTTGATAAACAAAAAGTTGATAAAAGTTGAGAAAAAGAGTTTGATCCTGCCTGCATGTGGGCTCTTTAAAATGAGAGAAGAAGATTAGAAAATCATTTTTGGAAAGAAAGATTAACCACAAGAGCTAATCTTTGAAAGGGGATCATTCATGAGAGATCATCATGAGGGTTAATTTTTGAAGCAATGATTTGAAAACTAATTTTTAGAAAATATGACCAACACGAGGGTTGATATTTGAATGTAATGATTTGAAATCAATTTTTAGAAAATATGATCAACACAAGGGTTGATCTTTGAATGTATTATTCAAAATTAATCTTTTTAGAAAATATGATCAACACAAGGGTTGATCTTTGAATGTAATGAAATCAATTTTTTGGAAAAATGAGATTAACACAAGGGACTGATCTTTGAATGAACTCAAATTTTTGGAAAATGAGATCAACACAAGGGATTGATCTTTGAATGAAATCAATTTTTTGGAAAATGAGATCAACACAAGGGATTGATCTTTGAATGAAATGAAATCAAATTTTTGGAAAATGGGATCAACACAAGGGATTGATCTTTGAATGTAATGATTTGAAATCAATATGATCAACACAGGGGTTGATCTTTAAATTGTAATGGTTCAAAAACCAAATTTTTTAGAAAATATGATCAACACAAGGGTTGATTTTTTTTGAAATGCAATAGTTCGAAATCAATTTTCAGAAAATATGATCAACACAAAGGTTGATCTTTGAAATGCAATGTTTTGAAATCAATTTGTAGAAAAAATATGATCAACACGAGGGTTGATCTTTGAAAAAAAGGTTGTAATAAAGTATTTGAACTAGAATTTTCATGATTTTTGAAAGACCCTCATAAGTAATATCATTTCTCTCATGAATGATGTCAGGATTGTCCCATATTTTTGAAAAAGAAAAAGAATTTAATGCCCCAATATAGCAAAAAAAGAAGAAAGTATTGAATATCAAAGAAAATCGACATTTCATTGATGAGCAAAAGTTGATAACAAAACTGAATATTTACAAGTATTTTAACTAGAAGAAGTCACAAAGACTAGGCTGACTTGCCCCTACAAAGCGACTGACAAAAAGGGAATGAAAGCGAAAACTCTTGGCATTCTCAATTCTCTGATTGGTCTGAAAAAGGTCCGGCTGAAACTGCAGGCTACTCTCCTCCTTCCTTTGGTACCAGAAGCTCTTTATCAATGTAGTCCTGCACAATGTTTTTGAGGACGAAGCAGCGCTCCGTGTCATGCCCCCTCGCTCGATGAAACTTGCAAAAGCGATTTTTCTATTTCCCTTTGGTGACAGAGGGATCATCCTGCTTTGGGAGCTTGATCATTTCTTTCTCGAGCAGGTATTGGAGAACTTCTTCAATTGGCTGACCTAGAGGGGTAAGCTGACGATCATAACCCCAACCTTCATGTTTTGCTTTCTTCGGCTTGTTTGGATTCCGCTGAGCATTGACCCTTATCTGGCAACTAGACTGAGCTCGCATGTTTAGGAGATCCGGATGCTTTTCTCCTTCATTTTTGACGAAGAGATTCTTATCAAGGCAATCCTGAACGATATTCTTGAAGACGAAGCAATGCTCAGTGTCATGCCCTGTTACTTGATGGTATCTGCAGAACTGGTCTATATATTTTCCCATGACTGTGGAAGGGCTGGCGGCTTTTGGGAGCCTGAGTAATCCGTTAGACATCATGTATTCGAGGATTTTGTCGAGCGGTTCATCCAAAGGAGTGAAATCTCGATCCCTGCTCCAATCCTTGCGCTTTGGTTCTTCTTGCTTCTTGCCTTTTTGCTGAGGACTGTATTGAAGAGGTCTATCATGGTTTTCACAATATTTCCCAATCTGGCTTTTATGATCTCTCAAGTTGCTGTCCTGGTTGTCTTGATTGCTGCCCCTATTGGCTTTAGAGTTTCCTGCGCGGATGTGGCTGTGTTCAGTCATGGGGAAGGTGACAGGTGCCTTTCCTTCTGTGGGAACTTTTCCGCAATTGGCTTCAGCTTGTTCAGACAAGATCTCAACCATCATCTTTTTGAATAATTGGTATATTGCGGGATCGATCTCACTTCTGCTGTCCTGAACTCCCTTTCTGACAGATTTTTGAGAATCCATTTCTTACTCTCTCTGCTTGTAATTGGGATGTTAGTGCAATCTCTGAGCTTGATTCAACTGATAGTGCCAATGCTCTCTGTAGAGCATAAATGGGCCTTTTTAGAAAAGATCTAGGAAGAAATTTTAATAAATGAGGAAATCATAATTTGAATATGAAAACATCCCATTACGAGGGATTGGGTTGTCACCAAAATTTGTGACAACCGCACTGTTTTTCTGAAAAAGGATAGACAAGTAAAATGTGAATAAAGATAAATTTTGAAAAGGACATATCCTGACAAAAAGACGTTTTATTGTAAATGAGGGTAAGGAATAGAATATAGAAAAGAAAAATTTTGAAGAATTGCAGGCAGGATAAAAAAGAATTAGAAGAAATTAAGAGAAGAAAAGAAAAATACACATGGGTTTTAAAACAAGGAGGAAATTTTGAATAATATATACCCAGGGTTTTGGAAAGAATAGGGAATATAAAATATCATACAATCATAGATATGCAAACAAGGATGTACAAACAACAATCCCTAGAGGCTGACTCTAAATGCAATATTTTGAAATGGCTTATAGGACCTTAATCCTAACTCTAGGATTCAGATTATCTGATTCCAATTAAGATATGCCGATATACTCAAGCCGAAGCTCGAAGTACGTGACATAGAAATATTCCTCCGGTTCTAAGGTAATGGCTTCCCAACACCCTTGAGCACCTACCGATATACCTCGGACTATGGCCCTTAGGTACGTGGTAGGGGGGCGCGAACCCAAATAAGTGGTCCAGTTGTGAGGCTCTCTCCCGAACTATGGTTCAGTGAGACAGCCCAACAACGTGAAGACCGGGACAATATAGGTAGGGAGGTTTTCAAAATATGCTCAACATGCAAGAAATCAGATGGCTCTAATGCAAGTCCTAAAGAGATAGATTAAAATGAAGAGAAGCATACACTTGCATACATTGTTTTGCATTCAATCCCTAAAATTGAGGAGAGTTGTATTTCAGACCTAAGTCTAATGTGAGCATGGAATAATCTCCTCAATATGATCCTACCAAACCATACTTAAATCCTATATGCAATGATGTCAGCTTTAGGACAGAGTCTAGGCTCCTAAGGGTTGCATGAAAATGTAGCTGACATTTTGAAGAATAAAGACTTAGATAATGTAAAAGCAAAAGAAAAAGGCATTAAATTCGACCGGACGAAGACGAGTCCCATCACGGTCGCCAAAACTGTGATCATCGCAAAATTTTTCCTCTCGTAATATTCTCTCTCTTCCTTCTCTTTTCCTTTCTAACCTCTTATTTTCCTCCTTTTTGAAGGGAGAAAGATAAAAGACAGAAAGAAAGAGAGAAGAGAAAAGAAGAGAAAAGAAGAGAAAAGAAGAGAAAAGAAGGAGAGGAACTCTTTTGCGGGTCTCACTTGACCTTAATTTAGAATTTTTTTGAAATAACTCGCCTCCGTTTTTTAAATATTTGCGGGAAAACTGGGAGACGGGATTTGCTCGTCGGTACGAGGTTCGACCGTTGCTGGCGCCTTTACCAAAGGTAACCGAACTAAGGGTCGAATTCATGCCTTTTTGCTTTGCTAAAATATTATCTAAGAATTTATTCTAAGTCTAAATGCACGAAGAATCATGCTTGTGCAAATGCAAAGATGTATGCTCTTTTTTAAAATGTTTTGAAGAATTTCCAAGTGAATCTGATAAAGTGAAGAAATGATTTCTAACTTAGAACTTAAGATTAAAGTTCTAAGTTTTTAAAATAATCAAGAGCTTGGGAAAATAAATTTGGATTTTGGAAAATGATTTTGAAGTTTTGAGATAAAAGAAGGAGAAAAGGAATTTTCAAAGTCATAAATGGACTTTGAATCAAAATAGAAATGAAAGTGGAATTGAATCAGGAGGAAAGATGGAATTGGGAAATTTGAATAAAATTGAGAAATGGAATTGATTTAGAAATTTGGAATTTCAAGATGAAATCTGAATCCAATATCTGGATTCTAAATAGGGTTCAAAGTTGAATTTTTGGATTTAGGATCTGAAATGGGAACTTGATTTGAAATCTGGAATGAAATGGAATTAGTTTTTGGAATTAAAATGGAATTTGGATCTGAAATTTTAAATGGTATTGGATTCAAGATTTGGAATCCAAGATGAAATTCGGATCTGGAGTCTAAGATTCAAGATAGAATTGGATTCTGGACCCTAAAATGGAGTTGGATCTAAAGTCTGAGATCCAAGGTGAAATTGGATTCTGGATCCTAAAGAATGGATTTTGGATCTGAATCTGAGATCCAATGTGGAATGGGGATCTAGATCCTAAGTGGAATTTGGATCTGTAATCTGAGATCCAAAGGTGGATTTGAACTCTGGATCCTAAGATGGAATTGGATCTGAAGTCTGAGATCCAAAGTAGAATAGGATTCTGGATCCTAAATGGAATTTGGATCTGCAATCTGAGATCCAAAGTAGAATTGGTTTTGGATCCTAAGGTGGATTTGGATCTGAAGTCTGAGATCCAAAGTAGAATTGGGCTTTGGATCCTAAGGAGGATTTTGGATCTGAATTTGAGATCCAAAAAGTAGAGATTTGAACTTGGAAATCGGGATCCAAGTTGGATTTAGGATCTAACTTTGGATTTGATTTTGAATATGAATTTCAAAGTCAAATTGGACTTTTGAATTCGAAGTTTGAATCTGGAATTTGAAAAGATGAATCAAGAATTTCTAAGTTTGAACTGAATTTGGAAAAATGAATTTTAGAAATTGAATCTTGAATATACAAATAAATTTCAAAGTTGAATTGGACTTTGAATTTGAGATAGAATTTGGAATTTGAAATACAAGATGATTCTGAAGTTTCAAAGTCAAATGGGACCTTGAAATTGAATTCTTGAATCCTTTTGAGAAATAGAGTTGAATTTGAATAGGTTTTGATCTGAGAAATGAAGGAAAGAACCACTTGGGTTTATGAAAAAGGATTTGGAAAATATGATGCAATTCTATCCTAAATGATGAATGAATTTAAAGAATTTTGAGATTGGAATTTGAAAAAGCTATTCCATTCTTTAAGTGAATTAAAATAAGATTGAAGATATAATGCATTCTTGACTATGGTCATTGAATGTATTATATAACAATCTATATTTAAATTCAAGAGAAGAATGAAATACATTTTGGTGCTTTTATAGAATTTAAAATGAAATTAACTCTCAATATACCCTGACTATGGCCATTGGTATGTATTTTGAGTTAATTTTAAGTTAAATTATGATAAAAGAAGAAAATATTTAAGGAAAATATGATGAATTTTGAAAATGGATCCAGTGTGGATCCAGTGTTATTTTGTAAAAGATAAAAATGCTAAGTTTTGTTTACCCGACTATGGCCGTTGATGTAAATCATCAACTTAGAATTAATTTACCTCTTACGAAATAGTATACGTGCCATTCGTGTTTCACCATTGTGAGAATTTGAGAAATAAAGGCAAAAATGCATGAGAACAAGCAGTTTATGATATTTACAATGTTCATTCATTCTATCTAAAACAGGAATGTAAATTTCCAACTATTATAATACATGAAATTGAGTTTATGACTCCAAATAATGACCTTTTCCACATACACCCCTGCAAAACAACTGGGTTAGTGTGAAAATGGAGAGAAAAAAAAATTGCACACATCACACAAATATCAATGGTAAAGATCTAAGGTCTAAAGTGTGGAAAAAGATAAAAATGATATATGTCTATATACATATATACATGCATACATATGTGTATATGTAGGTATATCTATATACATATAGGTATATATATATATATATATATATATATATATATATATACATATATATATATATATATACATATATATATATATATATACATATATATATATATATATATATATATATATATATATATATATATATATGAATACGTACATATATATGTATATATATACGTATAGGCGGCTGAGGCAGATGACATATGTGGAGGGCATGCAATGCTTATGAATGACTCCTGACCCATATATGAAATATGTGGACAAACTGACTTCTCAGTTTTGAATATATATTGACTTCAATGAATTGAAATATCTTAGCCATTCGACTTCTCAAGCTAATATGCCATAATACAACAATCTGGCAGGCTGTCTCCAATAGTAACTAAACTTTTTACATCCATATCACTCAAAATGAATTCAGTAATACTGCCTAGTTGTATTTCCTTTGCTGATTTGATGAAATCTAACAGTTTATCGAGCGAATCAAGGTGATTGTGCGCAATAAAGCAAACTTTTTGTAAAATTAAATCAGTGATCATCCTTTCTTGACATCAATGAATCACCAAACCTTTTCCTTGATAATATCAATTCAGTTATAGTAAAACTGCCTTCACCAAAGGGCTACTATGGTGACTGGGAGTGTTATATGAGTGAGGATGGAACAGTGAAGCGGAAAAATGTGCAGTAATGTGGGAGACATTGGAGAGCTAAAGGTGCTATCTGGTAAGGTGTGCTGTGAAGTGCAATGGAGGTGTGAATAGTGCACGTGTGTGATGGACAGTAGGGGGAAATATCTATATTTTGACAGTACAGATGCCCTGCGATGATGATTGATTCTAATGAAAGAGAAAAGAAATTACACTTTATTCATTAGAACCACTAAAGCATTCCATCCTAAAACTCTGAGGATTGGATCCATTCTTTACAAAGAAGGTGATCAAACATAAATTCACCAAAACAATATCAATACTCGGGTTCAATTCAGTCATGAGATCATGCCTCCATTTCATAGAACACGATTTACCCAGGGATAAAGGAACCAGGGAACCCATCTGCTGACGAAAACAAAGGAGCTTTCCAACCTGAAGCCGACTGATGAAATTCATTCTCTTACCCATGGACTCAACTAGGTGTTTATTGAAGTAATGGACTTGATGAAATGTTGTCAACTATTATTGCCCTATGACAACGTTAAAGCCCATACATATAAATACAAAAGGGTCTTGCTAAGGATAAAAATAAAATCAGCAATGAATCAACAGACAAATCTCATACCAGAATTTTGAAGTGGCAAAATTACTCAGAATTTCAGGTAAGTTCAATTCGGTCCAGATTGTTATTCAAGGTAGACTTGAACCTAAAGAAAGCACGAATACTTGTATGATCTGTTTTTAGATTGCCATGAGTTTTGAACTTACCTGTAGGGCAATCTTAACTCTGCATAATAGAGTCGATCCTAGCAGCTCAATTATATATTACCATGATCAAACAAATGGAGAGTATCAGTCTGGATTTCACACAGCAACCCAGCCTCTGCAGCAGGATTTGACTATCCGAAAACCTGCAATATCAGGAAATAGTAAGAATCTGGATTTATGCAAGACGATCATCAACTGTTAATGACTTACTTCAATGGTTTGGACAGCAACTTCACTTAACATGAACCTGTAGCTCTAAATATTATAATATACATCAACATATCTCAATAGCTATAGTCGAAATCGAAATTTTGAGCATAAGAGCTTGCCTCACCTATGATCCATTTCAATCAACCAACCTTTAAACTTGAAAAATGTAGGAGTAACATGAAGTTGTTATACATTTCCACCAGCTGCTCGGAGATGGGAAGTAAACTGGCGATTAATGGTACTTAGCCCATAGTTATTTCATCCATCAGAAAGTAGGCAAATGCTAAATTAGGAATAGGCTGGATTATTCCAGGGATTATGAGAGGTGACTATGGAGGGTAGGTGACGTCGTGGTGCTGGGTTCTTCACATTGACTAAAAATTTCATGATAGCAGAGATTCTCCGACAATAAAAGGAAAATTTCCAAAACCAAATTATTTATGATGCATAAGATGCCACGACTCAATTTTACTTGTGAGAGCAATTGTTTCATCATTCCCTAGTTAACTGAAAATAAAAAAAATGATATCTAATGGGACAGTAAATATAACAAATGACCTTACAAGTCATAGCAGAAAAAACATCTAGGCTTAAATGTGACAAAGTGATTATCAGATGGCACGATGACCACAGTATGAACAGGTAAATAACTTTTAAACATATATCCTGTAATTTCAAAGCAATGATTTGAATATTTCCCCCAGCCGACTAACCAAGAGCTAACCTGGGCAAGTGAATTGATCCTCATAGATCCATATGAGCAATTAATTTTGACAACCTGATTGTTGTGGTATTCATACATCAAAATATGGATGAAGGCTAATAATGGCAGAAAACCAACATTAGGAGATACTGATCGAGATACAAAGAAAGTGAAAACCTGTAATGACCTAAAGGATAACGAATGCAGAAAGTTTTTAGAGTTAAACATGACGCTATTGACATATACAAAACCCTATAGCATAATATTATGAGATATGATGGAGCATTATACAGGTTTATGCAAAAGGAAGTATGATACGAGGATAGAGAATAATGCAAGACTGTAATACGAAGGTGAATGAGCATAATGTAAAAACAAAAGCATAAAATTCTCAGCGAAGAGGCATACCCTTATGTTGCTGCAAAACATAAACCCATGTTACACTGAAAAAGAATATCGGTTGATTAGTGAGGGGTTATGGAGATATGGTGTGCTCATGCTTGGAAGCCCAGGTTGATGCTATAGCCCCTCGACTTTATGCTGAAAAGTCAGAGTGATCAGTGATACCCAAACAAAAATCAAGAAGATGATCAGCTCATGTTTCCTGACTGAACCATCATAATTGATTTCAATCTAGAATTGATAAGCATAAGGTGTAAAATATACAGGAGCCTTAAAATAGAACAGGTTAGGATGATTCTTATTGTAACTATCAACCCTCAAGATGTAATAGAAATCAGTGGCAAAAGAGTAAACAACATCAATTTGGTAAAATGGCATACAATTTAATGAACATGTTCGAACATGGTGCAGATGAGAAATCACGGTGAATTTGGGCATAACAAATAACGAATACATGAAACAATAGATCGAAGACCAAACAATGCATCAAACCCAAAGAGGGAGCCATATACAAACCGATTATCCAAAAGGGAATCTAAAACCAGATGCAAACAGATCATAATAAGAAAGAGAAGTCAGAAATAAAACAAGCTATACATTGAGATGGTAAGCAATAAATAAAAAGATAAAATAAAAAAAATAAATAAAAATAAAAATAAGAAAATGTCGGAATCGGTTATTCCATCGATATAGCAGATGGTAGGTTGGTCCTGCTAAGAGCAGGTCAATCCTACCATGGATGCCTCAGAATATAGAAGAGAAACAAGAAAAACTACGCAGGATTATTAAAAAAAAAAAAAGAAACCTATGTCGAAAATCAAAGGGAAATAGGAAAATAGGCACTTACCTTCGGCTGCTTCTGCTGGGAGCTGAAGGTCTTTTGATCCCTTAAAGGAGAGTTGAAAGAGGAGAGGGGCGATCTTTTTTGAATCGCTTGGAGTCTCTGGTTTGCTTGTGTTACCAGAGCTGAAGACCCTTCTATCCGAACAGAGAAATACTAAAAGAAGAAGAGGAAGAAGGAGATAGAGAAGATGCCGGGTGGAGGGGTGGAGAAGCGGTCTGAAGGAAAGAGGAAAGGGAGAAGGGTGGAAACGAATCGTTGAAGGAGAAGAAGATGGTCGGGTAGAAGCTGGATCAAGAAGAGGAAATGCGCATGGGAGGGTGAGAATGGATGGTCGAATGGGGCGTCTTGCGAGCTCTTTTTAAAGAGGAGAAGAAGGTTTGGGAAGGGCCGAGCGGTTAGGGATGCTGTTGGCGATCGAGGGTTGCGGTGAAGCAGAAGGAGGATGGGTGGTTAATGGAGGCTGAGATGGAGAGAAGGAGGTGCGATGGGCGATGGAGGAGAGAGAAAGAGAGAGGCGAAGCTGAAGGGTGCGGCCATCCTTTTTCCGAGGTCTCTCCAAGAGAAAACCCTAAGAAGGGTTCTTTTGTAAAAAAATTTGGTTTTTCCAAAAAGAGGCTCCGTGTAAAAAGATTTTTCATAAAAACGGTTTTAAATTGATTTTTTTTTAGCAAAATTGATTTAGAAAGCTTAAACTCATTTGTTTTTCTCATAAATTTTCCAATTTTTTGAATTTTATGTTATTTTTCATTTTTTTTGTATTTTTAAGTAAAAATCCTAAGATTTGTGAGAAAACAAAGATTAAAACCAATTTTTTTGTGTTTTTGCAAAAATATTTACAAAAGAGAAACTTTCTGAGAATTAAAAGCTATTTTGAGAAAATTTCTTCAGAAAATGGGTTTGGATCCTGATTTTGAGGATATATGGATTTAAAGTACTGGATTTGGATCCGGAATAAATTTTGAATATACCAATATGGAATTTAATTCAGAAAATCTGAAGTTTAGCTTTGAAATTGCTTTGATTTTCTAAGAAAATGGGGTTAGGGGCAAAAGGGTCATTTTTACAAAATTTTGAAAAATTTGGGGTGTTTACAATTTCTCAAAGTTTTAAAAGGATTTCCCAATTTCTTAATTGAAATTCCTTTTTCAAATTCATATTCATTCATTCATATCATTTAAATTGCATTATTCTCAAATTCATTTTCCAATTTCAATTTCAGAAAATTCAGTTTTCTCAAGAATTTCCAAGTCTTTCTCAGGATCTGATTTTCTCAAAATCCTAAGTTTTCAAAAGAGATTTCAAAGCATTTCCGAATTTCAAATCAAGATTTTCCAATGTTTTAAAATTCTCAAATTTCAAAGTCTCAAGTTTTCAAAAAGATCGATTTTCTCAGATTTCCCATTTTCCTGAGAACTCAGTTTCCTGAGAATCCATTTTTCATTTCAAAAGTCATTTTCCAATGAAATTCTTAGATTTTCTTAGAATTCTCAAATCCATTTTCTCAGAAAAGCAATTCCAAATTTCAAAATCTATTTTTTAAAGTTCAAATTTTCCTGAGAAATCACTTTCCAATGCAAATTTCTGACTTCCAATGAAATTCAATGATTTTCCTAGGAATTCAATTTTCAAGCACTTTTCCAATCATTTTCCAGCATATTTCAATTTTCCAAAGCAAACATCATGTTTCTCAAACTTGCATCTTTTCAAAATTTCATAGCACAAGCCTGATTCTTTGTGCATTCTAGGAAAGATAGAGCATAATTTAGCTATTTGAGTCAAGTTAAAGCATATAATTGATCCTTGGTTCAATTACCCCTGGTAAAGGCGCCAGGAACGGTTGAACCTCGTACCGACAAGCGGATCTCATTCCACGGAATTTTCCCGCAAATCTTAAAAACGGAGGCGAGTAATTTTCAAACCCATTTTCAAAACTTTGGTCGAGTTTGACTCGTGAAATTTGTTTCTCTCTCGCAAGGGAGGGAAAATTTTTTGCAATGATAACAGGTCCGTGGGACCAGACCATCGCTTTAGTTGGAGTTTGGGCAGCACGTGTGCGGATCCGCGTGTTGGCACACTTGCAGCCCTGTATTTTTTTTGTCACTATAGTGGCTGTCAATGCATTTTATCAATGACCAGCTCGAACCTACTTAGAGTCGAACCTTAGTAGGTTCAAGATAGCTTTTTCCTTGCCCCGCATCCTCCGTGCACTTCGGTTAGGTTTGTGGCATAAGTTTACATGCTTTGGGTTTCATCGAGTTCGGCATATATATATATATAGGTGTTATATATATGTATTTAAGTGTGAATGTACATATGTACGTGTACACATTTATTTATAAGTCGTGCCTTATTCAGTGCAATTGGGAACGGGATATATATATATATATATATATATATATATATATATATATATATATATATATATATATATATATATATATATATATATATATATATATATATATATATATATATATATATATATACGTATGTACATAGGTATAGGTATGTACACACCTGTATACCAAAACACATAATGCTTGCTTCAGCATAGCCGAATGGACATGCGACACTCGGGTGTCCCGTCCAAGTATTATTCTCCAGATGATGTTATGCTCCGAGTTAAAAAAAAAGAATTCCATAGAGTTGTTCCACTTTCGGTTTGGCAAACAGTTTGTTTTGGGTCCATGGGTGCTACACCCCGAACCGTGGCAATGCCAGTGTAATACCCATTAGATGGGTTATTTCAAAATCGCCTTCGACACGTGTGTGTGTGTCGTGTTGCGTAAGGAAAAACCCTTATGCTTTAGGCTATATTCGACAGACTAGAATGATATACAGTTAATCATTATTGTAAATTCACAAACTCAGAGACTTCGTTATTTGAAATCACTAGTCTTGTACAATGTCCTTGTTTCGGGTCCGCAGACGCGGCACCCCCTACTGTGGGAATAGCTAATGTAATCCCCATCAGATGGGATTATCCCAGGTTTTCATCATAAACTCGTAAGTGTGTCAAACCACGTGTGTAAGGTTTTTAGCGCAATTGCATCTTCCCTGCAAGAGCGACTGTTCACCATGGAAATGGCTAATGTTATTCCCATAAGATGGAATTTTAGATGAATTCAATTCAAACCCTTGAGAATGCAAATGTAATTCCCATTCGTATGCGAATATTGTTAAAGGTAATCTTAACCCTGAAGTATGCAATGTAGTGCATTTTAATATCATGCAATGCCTCGGATGACTTTAATGTGCAAATGATAGTAAACATATGTTCCTTTTACACTTTGCACTTGGCACATCCTGACACTGTTACTGAGTAGAGCGTACCTTGAGAAGGTACCTGGCTTGAGGCATTGGTAAGCGCACCACGTGCACTTACTGCAAGAAATGAAAAGAATAGAAAGACTGAAAATATAACATCGTAGGGTATGGATAAACAAAAATAACTTATTGTGGGCTCAGTTGGAGTCCTTGGGCGGTGGCCCTTATGTTGTGTATGGACTCTTGTGTGACATACCCTAAACAGAAATAAATGATATGGTGTTGTGACTACTTTCATGAGCAGTGTGCTTTGTTGGCCACGTGAGGTTGAGCACGTGAATGGGCAGGCCAAGTTTTCGTTTTGCATACCCTGCGGGGACCACGAGGCAAATTCCTCGTTGTGAGGTGTGTTTGAACATGAGCCTAAGAAAGATAAACCTGCTTCGCCCCATTCACAAAATGGTTCACCTTGGGAGAGGGTGGATGGTACAACCCTGAGTGACTTGTCGTTACTACGACACGTGTTTTGACAGGAGCTGTAGCATCCTTTGGCCTCCAGTCACTCAGAGTCAGGGAGGTCGAGGTTGCCTTTTTAGGATCTCACTACTGCAGTAGTATGGATTGCAATCCTTGCCTATGTGAGTGTTTTCTCCTAGATGTGTGTTGCTCGCATATGGTTGACTCAGTCTGTAGCTTCCCCGGTTACCACACTATAATTGAATAACAGACACCGGATGCATGTCTCACAGAATGCGAGGTTTCCTTCACGTACCCGAAGGAGTAATCAAAAGAACTTAAAGACTAACCAAACAGCTGACTTACAATAGTTGTTGCTTCACTTGAGCTGTAGGCTTTACCTCAGTTGCTACTTAGTTACTGTACTTGCTGTCAGCACTTGCTACTGTTTGAGTACTTGTTACAGTTACTTCAGTTGTTACTTCAGTTGTTACTTCAGTTACTTGCTACTCAGTACTCATTATAGTTCAGTTTGCTGCCTTAGCTACTTGTTTCACTGTTACTTTAGTGTGTTACTTTCTAGTTGACTAGTACTTATCACTTTGCACTTACCTGACACAGGCACTTACACTTGTCTGTTCTGTTACTGCTTTCCTTTTTATATGAGATATGTTTATGCTTGTGGTTGTTTCTTCACCACCTCGCAAGAGGCCTGACCCCGTTTTATGTGGATGTAGGTGACGAACAGGTATAGTGTGGATGCGATGATACGCGTTGGAGGTTCGGAGGTCCCACACACTTGTTTTGCAGTTCCTGTACCTGGTGGTTTTGGGTTTTGGGATTTTGTTCGGGATGTAATCCCTATTTTGAGACTTGTACTTATATTTTGTAAACTTTTTATACTGCTAGCGTGTTTACCCTTTTTACTTCGTAGCTACACTATTGTTCACTGTTGGTTACTTGTTGCACTCACCTTTGGTGGCCGCCGAGACTTGCGGCTTTGTTGTTTTCTCACACTTGCTTTCCGCTGATTTTCTACTTGAACCTTTTAAAAAAAAAATCACTAAAAATTTCAAGTTTTTCCAAAGTCGGGGTTTGGGGCGCCACACTTGAGAGGCCCGATTTCCCCTTTTTTTTTGTTCTGGCCTTGCATTTATGAGTTGGCCGGCCAGGAAGGCCATGGCCTTTTATTTTCCATTTTCTGCTTGGTCCATATTGTTTTATTTTTTTTTCTGAACGTGGGAACTTGTCCAGGCTGCTGGACATGTCCAGCAGCCAGTTACCAGACCGTTTCCAGCCCGGGCCGTCTTCCTCTTCCTCTTTCCTTGTGGCGCAGCGTGAGCATGTCCAAGCTGTTGGGCGTGTCCAGCAGCTGGTAACCCAAACTGCCCCCAGCTTGAACATTTTCTTTTTTTTTTTCCCTTTTGATTCAGCGTGAACCCTGGCCGAACCCACCTAACCGAGTGGGTGTGGGTCGGTTCGCTGTTGGCCTGACATGGTCTGGACCGAAGTGGTCCAGACCTGTCAAAGGCTGCCCCATGCAGGTTCGTTTGGGGCATTTTCCCCTCTTTCTCTTTTTTTTTTCAGTTTTGGTGCCCTTGCGCCAGCACCCAATTCGGGTGGCTGGTGTGTTAGCTCTGGCCTAACGTGGTCTGGACTGGTTTCAGTCCAGACCTGTTAGAGGCCCCTAACCGAACCCAGTTTCGATTAAGGGCTCATCGTTTGTGCCCAGCTAAGAGTTGTTATTAATTGGGGTTGCTGCAGCTTTGCTACAGCGAGTGGACGCAGCTGGGTGTAGGCCGTGGGCCTGCGCCCCCATTGTTTGGTTGCAGCAGGCCATTGGCACCGTATGACAGCATAGTTGCTGTCCTCTTTTCGGGTTTGCAGCGCTGCCCAAAGCGGGGCCTGCGTTGTGAGGGTTGTGGTGCCTCATGGCGCTGGGTGTCTAGTGAGCTGGCCGACCCATGACCAGCCATTTAAACGCTTTAGTCCCAGATCTTTAGCAGCAGTTACACGTAGCTAGCAGACCTCCGGGTTGCAGCCTATGGGGCTGCATGTGGGTTGTTAGCACGGGTCCAAATTAACCCGATAATTCCAAGGATTTAACATGAGCGAAAGTGTTGTTCCAAAACCAGATATAGATATATAGATTTTTGTATACATAATTAAATGGAAAATTTATCAATGTGATATTATATGGACTTAACCCTTTTGAACATGTGTTCGCTTTTGCATAGGAGCGCAAAGGGTTTTGCTATGTCACATTTTTTAATGTCTTAAGAATAAAAAATGAGGTATGCGTAGTTAAAAGGCGTATGGCTCGTTGTCCAAGCCAATTTATGTAAATATGGTTATGATTGCGCAATAATTTGATAAACCCATCAATACGAATAATGGATATGCTTATAATTATGCATGTGTACACCCTTGCATGGTACGCAATATAATTATATTTGATAGAATGTCTTGTTTTATGCCTCTTTTTAATGAGGTTTTTGCGGAATTGAGAATGTATGGCACTTGTTGAATACATTAATTCAAGGATGGCACCACTCTTGTCATATGTATTTGACACCTTAGCACTTCATAACTCAATGATTTAAATGTATCTTGATAATGTCACGTAATGTAGTTGTACACACTTGAGCACATAAGTTTTTGCTCTAATGAATGCTACCGTATGTTCACCTTGGTGATATTCGAATGTACAATCACAATGGCAAATTACATGTTTTCCCTAAGTATGAAGGGAGTTTGTGGCACACTTATGAAAATCGCAGTCTTGTGAGACCTGTGCGACATTAGAACTCCTTGGCGAGTCCAGTTGCGGGGAATGACCCCACTTAGCAAGATGAGCTCGCTTATGGTTGAGAAACATGGTTTAAGAACCTTGGCACAGCTTGTGAGTCACGCTTTACCGTGGCAAAATGCTTCTAACTGTCTTATCATAGTGTGCAATGTTTGTATTGTCACTTGACTAGTCCTCGCACTTATGACACGATGCACATACATGTCCATTTGTATTTGTACACAATTCATGATGCTACATTAATAATTTTATGTTCCGTAATGCAAACCTCCTCTTGTTGCCATAACCATCATTGGTAGTTCTTCGTGGGCCAAACCCACTTGGTCCAGGGGATTCGATCCCAGCAGTATGTGGGTTGCGGGACAATACAACTTGTTGTTCGTCTCCATCTTCTTCTTCAATTGGATCCTTGCAGCAAATGGGTTGTTGTCACCTCGTCGAGGGTGCTGCCACAGTTTGGCAGCACAACCCAAACCGGGCATGCCTGTGTGCGTTTAGTGCCTTTTCTCACCAATGTAGTTGGTAAGGTTGCCGGCCTTTTGGGGAACAGTTCTAACATAGTTGTTGGATTTTCCTCCCTTTCACCGTGCTCTCCACTTCGATAGAGAGCTCCGGACTATAGTCTATGGGGCTGCATTAGTACCTATGATACGGGTCCCAATGATATGGCAACTTAGGTTTGTACCATTGTCCAGACTAGCGGGCCATGTGGACTCGCGTGGCAGCCGCACCTTTATGGTGTTTTGAAGACTTCATTCCTGAGTTGTACGGCTGCAGCACTTTGGCTGCAATCTGGTTGGGAGGTGTTGCGGGTTTTTGGCAAAGCTTAGCCTTAGTTGCAACCAGATTAGGTTGATGTTGCTGCAGTTTTGGCGTTGCGGAAGCGTTCAGGCCCTGTCCTCGTAGTTTCACAGACTTTTGCACGAGATAACTGGTTGACTAGCCATACTTCCCAATTTCATGACATAGTTGCCACTTTACCTTTTCACAAACAACTGTCTTTGTCGCCGCCATGATAGCAGAAATAAATAGTTAAATATGTTATTGTCACGCGTGCAATGTCATGTTAAATGCATTGGAGTTAGCACTGTGATGCCTGAAACCCCGACCTTGTAAAAACCTTGGGTTTTTGAGCAATTTTTTTTTGAAAGATATACAAAGTGAAAGCAACTAGCGGAAGTAAAAGAGGAAAACAAGGGTAAAGCAAAGGCCGCAAGTTTGAGTGAGCCACAGTGAGAAAACCAAACCATAAGACAAGTAAATTATTTTTCATTTCCACAATATTTACAATGATACAAAAAGGAGACTGGGGTATAAAAGGAACAGTCTCACAAAAAGGAGAGGAACAACCCCTCAAACCCCAAAACCAGAAGAAGCCAGAATCTGCTGCAAAGTGTGGGTCTCAAGGCTCCTGCTGTGCACCGCCGTATAGCGTTGCGTCTACTCGTCACCTGTATCCCCATAAAACGGGGTCAGTACTCTTGCGAGCTGGTGAGACAAACCATTCATGCATTATCATTTTTATGGGAAAAGCAGAAGGAAAACAATATGCTATAAGTGTGCTAAGTACCAGACTATAACTAGCATGATAGAACAGTTAGAAACATTTAAATAAAGGTACAAGTGCGTGTCAGGTAGGTGCACATGCCACAAGACTGTAAAACCATAAAGTAAGTAACAATGCAGCAACTAGAGTAACAGAGCATAAACTGAACAACAGAGTATAGCAACCGAACCAAAGTATATACTGCTCTAGAGTAACAACTACAGTTTGTCAGTCTCTTTGGTTAGTCTTTATGTTCCTCTTTTTACCTCCTTCGGGTACGCAAAGGAAAACCCTCGAGTTCTGTGAGACATGCACCCGGCGTCTGTTATTTAATTTCTAATGTAGTAACCGGAGATGCCACAGAACGAGAAAACCACCTGCGAGCGACACGTAGCCATGAGAAACCTTTCGCAGAGGCAAAGGATTCCAATCCGTACTACTGCAGTAGCAAAGGTCCCTATAGAGGGCAACCTTGACCTGCCTAACTCCGAGTGACTGGAGGTCAGAGGGCACATCGGCTCCTCAAAAGAACAGGTCATAGTAACGATACGTCACTCGGGGATGTACCATTCACCCTCTCCCTAGGTGACCAAATTGTGAATGGGGTGCGGCAGGTTTATCTTATTTAGGCTCAAACTTCAAGTCGTACCTCCTCTCGAGGTAGTCGTGCCTCATGGTCCCTGTGGGGTACGCAAACGAGGACTTGACTTGCCCATTAACATGCTCAGCCTCACACGGCCACCACGAGCACTTCGCCTGCGAAGACAATAATATACCATTTTTTTTTATGCCTAGGGTGACACGAACATGTGAGCACATTCTCACGAACCCGGGCCATTGCCCGTAGACTCCAACAGAGTCTCAAAACCTCAATAGGTCAAAGGTGTCAAACCCTACAATGTGTTCCGTTCTTTCTAAGTGTATGTCATGTCGAGTGCAAAGCATGCCTCTGGTGCAGCGTATATCCATCGATATACGAATGGGAGCCAAACAAGAAGACACTCGACAACTGATCTAGTGACATACGTGTCAGGACGTGCCAACTTGCATGTGCGAAACAAGAAAAACCCTCAAAGGTATAATTCCGCCTACGTATCATGCTGTGAGCAACGATACGTCAACAAGCAGGTAAAGTACCAAATTCTGAGCGGCGCAAGGCTCAAAAATGCATATACTGTAGTTACAGGATATGCGAGGAGTGTCCTGAGTCTGGGCTACGTATTTCTTTCTAAATACGCACTCAATTTTCGTAATGTGGCAAAACTCGCATAGCGAAACCATCCGCGAAGGATCTACGCCAAAATGACACTCACGAGTGTCAAGGAAAGAAACATGACTTAATCCCATGCCTATGGGAATAACATTAGCATGTCCAGATGTGCGACCGCACTTTGCCTGCACAACTAGGGCACAAACCAGACTGTAAACCTAAAAATTCTGCAGAACCGGACAACTTACTCAAGCGTGTGTCGCGACGCCGGTTGCAAGCTCAACCGCTCTGCTACCCCTACAGGGCAGCGGGGGTACGAGCAACCGAAGCATGAAGCAACAACATATGTTGCTTGCAAGCGATGAACTTCGCTTCAAGGCTAAACATCGCCTACCGGCACAGAAGGGCAATCGCCGCCACGGATGAGTTCCCGTGGAACCTCAATTGGGTTGTGCCAACCTTGTTGAAGCCCACAAGCGGTCCGGACCCAGTGCCGGAGTCCAACAAGGGGCTGCTCCAATGGCGACAAGGTTGTCGGGTGCCTTAGCACCCGGTGCCGATTTGGCACCATAGGGAAACCCTAAAGCCCGAAGGGGCCAAACAAATGGCTAGGCCATGGGGGCCTTGCCATCCTTGGTCTGCGCCCAATGGCAGGCCAAATGGGGCTGACAGCCACACTGGCTTCAGCCCGCATTGGGCTAACCCGGGTGTGCCAACACTCGGCTAAGCCTAGAGTGCCCAACAAGGGTGCTAGGCTAGCCCAGGGCCCAAATAGGCCAACTAGGACCCCAAGCGAGGTCTGGTCCGCACATGACCAGACCCAGCGGGGTCATGAAAACCCCTGGTCTGAACCCAGCCGTGGGTTTGGACTAGGGTGTTTGGCCTTAGTCTACACCCTTAGGGGTGCGGCTAACCCAACCACCCGACTAAGTGGATCAAGCCCACAAATCTGGCCTGGACCCTATTGGTTCAGGCCCAACCAACTAAGAGGGGGAAGGGGCACATGGGGATGTGCCCCACAGGCACCCCTGGTCTGACCAAAAGGTGGGTCTAGACCAAGGCACCCACTGGGTGCAATCCAGCCCAAAAAGGGCGGCAACAAAGGAGGGGAGCCCACCCCAAGCTGGGTGGCGCCACACAAAAAGGGAGGTCTGGACCTTGTGGGTCCAGACCCAGCCTGGTTACCCCAGCAACTGGGGTTGCTGGGGAATGGCCACGCCTGGTCTGACCCAGCTGTGGGTCCAGACTAGGCCCACAAAGGGGCGAGCGCGCCACCAAGGGGGGGGGGGGGGGGGGGGCGCCCAGCACAAGCCCGGGTGATCTAAGCACCCGGCCTCAAGCTGCTCCACAACAACAAAGGTAAGGGGGGGGGGGGGTTATAGACCAGGGGTCTGTACCACTCTGGTCTGGCCCAGTTCCTGGGTCAGACTAGGCCACTAGTTGACCGGCACCCCACCAAGTGGGTGCGCCATGGGCAAAAACCCGGGTGCCAAGGGCACCCAGTCCCGTGCTAGTCCCGTGCTGCCTCTTGGTAGACCAAGGAAGGGGAACGAAGGGGCTACACAGCCCCCTGGTTCGAGTCTTATAGAGATTCAGACCAGGGTTGCAGCCCTTCCCACACAACCTGAACACCCAACATATATATATATATATATATATATATATATATATATATATATATATATATATATATATATATATATTCCAAAAAAGTGCAGCCAAAAGGCTGCCATTTTCCAGCAGTCTACAGGCTGCTCCAACCAAGATGCCAAACGCAAAACTCGTAGAGAGTTTCGTCAGCTTTCAATAGCAACCAAGAGATCCCCGTTCCGATATACGGTCCAGGAGATATTGCCAAAAAACCAGGCGTCCCTCAGGACGCTCCTGGGTTGCTGATGAAGAAACTTGTGAGCCAAAGACAAGGTTTTTCGTCAGCTCTCCATGCCGAATCATCCAAAGTGGACAACTACGAAGTGGTGGAGATCTGTCTGAGCTTTTCGAAATGCCCAAGAACTATCCAATCCGATGCATATCGAGGGTGATATGTTCGTTTTACCGAAGGGTTCCCTATCAACCCGAAAAACAAGAAATATAACGTTTTTTTTTGCAAACAAACTGTAATTCATGCCAAAGAGAAACATGTATGACATCAAAAGGAAACATGGAAACTCATGTTTTTTCGTTGAGCATACAATGGCTCGATACCATGACGAGCCGGTATGCACCTTGCAAGTGCATCCCGGTTCGTCCAAGGGCATGTAACCCATGCTCAAACAAAAGAAACAAAATGTAAAGAGTAAGGTTTTTTACTCACCTTGGAAGGAAGAGCTGCTTCTCAGCTGGAGGAGAGCCACCACCCTGCTACGTGAGGGAGGAAAGAATGGAGAAGAGAGGAGAAGGGAGAGAGGGTGTCGACCCTCTCTCTTCTCTCTTTTCCCATTTAAAAAGGGAAGGGTGTGGATGAGTGGTGGGGAGGGAAAGGAGGTGGATGGAAGGTCCTCCTTGATTCCCTCCCTAGGCCCTAAGAAGTCAAGGGAGGGTCAAGGGGCTGACCCTCAACCACTCCCAACCATTCCCCTTGATTTAAGGGGAGTGGTTGGCCTTGACCGTTCAATGCCAAGGTCAACACTCCAAAAGCTTTTTAAAACTCTTTTTTTTTTTGAACGGACTTGGGTAGGGGCTACCCCCTAAGGGGCGTCCAGCCTACCCTCCCCTATTAAACATGTGGGCTGAGCCCACCCACTTTTCAAATTGCCTTTTTAAGGCCCTCAAGCTTGCATTTTGCCTACTTTTTAAAATCCCCTTTTGAAAAGATTTTTTTTGTAAAATATATTTTTTTATAAACCCTCAAAATGACATGGGCTGAGGTGGAGCCCATGCCAAACCTTTTATAAATGCCTAAACCCATCCCATGTAAAATATTTTTTTGAAAACCCACTCCAAGGTTTTATTGATTTTACAATTTACTTTATAAAAATCCAATTCAATGGTTATTTAAATAGACATCTTTAAATTAATTTAAAAACTAAAATTTTAAATTACATTTCATGAATTAAAGTTTAAATTATAATAAAGTATATTTAATTCCCCAATTTCAACGAAATTGGGCCTCGGTATAACCCATAATTACTGATATACCCTTTTTCGCCAAATTACATGAAATAACGAGATATTTTTCTTGTTTAGGCTCCAAATTCGGAGCGAACCTATATGAATATAATATAAATCTAATCTACAAGTATTGAAGTTTGATTCATCGCGGTTTGCCTTGAATCACCTTGTAGAGCAATTCTACGTGATTCAGAACCTCAGAAAGCGATAAATGCCAAATTTACGAGCAATGCTTGTGCCGAAACAAGAAATTTCCCAACAATGGAATATATATCAATTAAAATTCTTCAGAAAAATAGTGGGGTTTACATCTATCCTCCTAAAAGGGAATTCGTCCACGAAATCACGAACGCTAGGCTACAAAAAGATCCGGGTATTTCTCCCTCATGCTGGCCTCTGGCTCCCATGTGCATTCTTCAATGCCATGGTGTTGCCATCGTACCTTAACCAACAGAATGGTCTTGGTACGCAAAACTTGATCACGATGATCAACAATCTCAACAGGTCTCTCAGCCACAGTTAAGTTCTCTTGTACTTCGACATCTTCGTATCAGATGACGTGTGATGGGTCTGAAATGTACTTCCTCAACATCGACACGTGAAAAATATTATGAATTTGAGCATACTGCTGCGGTAGCTCAATCCAATAGGCTGCTCCACCGATCCTCTCGAGGATCATGAACGACCCAACATATCTAGGACTCAACTTTCCTTTCTTTTCGAAATGAAAGACACACTTCGTCGGTGATACTTTCACAAAAACTATGTCGCCCACATCAAACTGAAGCTCTCGCCGCCTCTTATCGGCGTAACTCTTCTGTCTGTCCTGAGCTGCCTTCATACGCTCTCAGATCTTCTGCACTTGCTGAGTGTAGTGCTAAAGAAAAATAGGCGATTCACTGGATCGATCGCTGATATCATCCCAATATGACGGTGATCGACAAGGTCTCCTGTACAAAGCCTCATACGGAGCCATACCGATACTAGCGTGATAACTGTTGTTATAGGCAAACTCGACCAAACACAAGTGTGAATCTCAATCATCCTTCCAGTCAAGCATACACGCTCACAACATATCTTCTAACGTATGAATCGTTCTCTCCGACTGGCCATCAGTCTGAGGGTAAAAGGTTGTACTGAACTTCAACTTCATTCCCAAAGCTGACTGTAATTGTCCCCACAGTCGCGACGTGAATCTGGGATCACGATCCGAAATAATAGACGTCGGTACACCATGTAACTGTACAATCTCTCGGATATATAAGTCTGCTAAGCTCTCAAGCGGCTGACTGATCTAGATAGGTAAGAAGTGAGCAGATTTGGTTAGTCTATCCACAACCACCCATATCGCATCATGCTTTCGCCTAGTTCGCAGTAAACCTACCACGAAATCCATCGTGATATCCTCCCATTTCCACTGAGGAATCTCAATCCTTTGCATGGAACCACCGGGACGTTGGTGCTCAATCTTCATTTGCTGACAAGTCAAACATCTCGAAACATATGTTGCGACTTCACGCTTCATCCTGTTCCACCAATACCTTCGTTGAAGATCCTTAAACATCTTAGTACCACTAGGATGGAGGGTGTACTTCGACAGATGTGCTTCATCAAGAATCTCCTTCCTCAACTCAGGGTCATTTGGCACCCAAAGTCGATCCTTCATGTGGACACAATCGTCGTCATCAATGCGAAAGACTGATCCCTCTTCACGAGCTCGGTCGACAAACTTCTGATATTGAGCGTTCCGCTTCTGCGCCTCGATAACCTTAGAGAAGAACTTTGATCGAATGGCCAACCCAGACAATTTGAATGTTCCGCCTCCGATCGCGAATGGCTTCTAGGCCATGAAATCTTTGATCAACTTCTGGCTCCACACAAGACTAGCCAGAACATTGCTCGATTTGCAACTAAGTGCATCTGCAACGACGTTTGCCTTACCAGGGTGGTAAGACAACGTAAACTCATAATCTTTGATAAACTCAAGCCAACGACGCTGTCTCATATTCAATTCCTTCTGGGAAAATAAATACTTGAGACTCTTATGGTCAGAAAAGACCTCAAATGTATCTTCGTACAGATAATGTCGCAAGGACTTCAAGGCAAACACTACAGCTGCTAACTCCAAGTCATGAGTTGGATAATTTCTTTTGTGAATCTTCAGATGTCGCGAAGCATACACAATAACATGACTGTGCTGCATGAGCACACATCCCAATCCTGTACCCGAGGCATTTGTGTACACCACAAAACCGCCTCTACCAGAAGGTAAAGCTAACACCGGAGAGATAGTCAGCTTTGTCTTCAGGATTTGGAAACTCTCTTCGCAAGAGTCAGTCCACTCGAACTTGACTTCCTTACGCAAAAGCTTCGTCAAAGGAAGCGCAATTCTGGAGAAGTCCTGAATGAAACGCCGGCAGTAACCAGCTAACTCGAGAAAACTGCGGATGTTTGTAACAGACTGAGGCTGCTTCCAGTCCAACACTGCTTCAACCTTCGCTGGATCAACTGACACACCCTCACTGGATATCACATGACCTAAAAACATGACTCGTCGAAGCCAAAACTCACACTTGGAGAACTTGGCAAACAATTTTTGCTACCGAAGTACTCCCAACACAATACGCAGATGTTCTCGGTGCTGCTCAGGGGTCTCTGAGTAGATCAAGATGTCATCGATGAATACGATCACGACCGTATCCACGAACGGATGGAAGATACAATTCATTAAATCCATGAATGTTGCTGGTGCATTCGTGAGCCCAAAAGGCATCACAACGAACTCGTACAACCCATACTTAGTTTGAAAAGCTGTCTTCGAGACATCTTCCTCTCTGATCCGGAGTTGATGATAACCCGATCTGAGGTCGATCTTCGAGAATATCTTTGCTCTCTGCAACTAATCAAAGAGATCTTCTATTATCGGCAACGGATACTTGTTCTTAATCGTCGTTTGATTGAGCATTCTGTAATCAATGCACAACCTCAGGGATCCGTCTTTCTTCTTCACGAACAAAACAGGTGCACCGCACGACGATGCACTATTTCTAATAAACCCTTGCTCCATCAACTCTTCCAATTGACGCTTCAGTTCTTCGAGTTCCGCTGGAGCCAAACGATACGGTGCCTTTGAGATCGCAGTCGTTCCAGGTAACAACTTAATACAAAACTCGATCTCACACTTCGAAGGTAATCCAGGCAGTTCCTCAAGAAACACATCAGGGAACTCCCAAACTACTTCAAGATCCTCGATAGGGGTCAACCCTGAGTCAACTGAAGCGATACTGACCAAAAAAGCAGTACCCCCATTCTGTAGATATTTTTGAACTTTAAATGATGAAATCAAGCGACTGTCTCGAATAGGTCGAGCAAGGCTGATCTCCAAAACTAGACGATCAGGAGGGTATAAAACCACCTTGCCTTCTCTGCACAAAACTTGAGCGTGATACTCAAATAACCAGTCCATGCCTAGAATGACATCAAACTCCATCATATCTAGCAGGATCAAATCAGCTGGCAAGTTCTGACTTGCCACTGACACCTCTATGCTCGGAATGTACAAGGTACACAAGGATTGATCACCAGTCGGCGTACGAACTTTCAATGGATAATTCAACAACACAGCAAACATAGGCAAAGAACTAGCAAATCTCGAAGCTATGAAAGAATGCGAAGCACCACAGTCAAACAAGGTAAAAGCTGCATGACCAGCGACTGGAATAGTACCTTGGACCAACTCTCCCTTGGTCACTTGATCGATAGTGGTTGTGTAGGCACGCCCTGCCACCGTCCTCTGGTTACCCGTCTTCTGCTGGGAAGATTGCTGCGGTGGGTACGATTGCTACTGCTGCTGAGGAGGAGGTCGCTTAGGTGTTGGCTGCGACGTTCCTAGCGTGTTCCTCCTTAGATCATCAGACTGCTTCTTCCGACAATCTTTGATGTAGTGGCTCATCTTGCCACAATAGATACATCCTCCGAGGTCCCGTGGACACGGTCGGCCAGGATGATCCATCCGACATTTTGGGCAACCTGATGTTGCCACCACCTGTGTTTGTTGCTGCTGGGGCTGACGATTCTGTCGCTGCCAGTTGTTGTTGTGGTTCCTCTTTGCTGGAGAGGGAGGACTTCTTTCCACCCGAATTCTGCTGAAATGAACGCTTCTTAGGCCAACTCTTTTGGCCTTGCTGTTGCTGGTTACCTTTGGACTGCAGAGTCTTTTGGGATTCTATCCATTCCTGCTCCAGAAGTGTAGCCGTCTCCAGGACTTCCTCAAGAGTCGAGAGAGCACCCGTGAACACTCTCAGGCGTAGGGCTAACTTCAAACCACGAGCGAACTTCATCGCTCGTTCCTTCTTGGTCATATACACGTGAGGGCAGAAGCGCTCCAGGCTTCTGAACTTCGTGATGTAGTCCGCCAAAGTAGAGCTCTCCTGCTGAAGGTCAAGGAACTCTTGCATCTTTCGGCTGTGCTCGTGGGTCGGGAAGCAGGCCGTGTAGAAAACCTCTATGAACTGCTCCCACGTGACTGCTCCGCCTACAAACTTGACATCCAAGGTGGTCGCCCACCACCTCTCGGCATCCTTCTGGAGCTGATACGTGCCAAAGTCTACCTTTCTGTCGTCACTAACCTGCAGCACATGAAAGATCTGCTCGATCTCTCGTATCGAGTCCTCGGCTGCTTCAGGGGAAGACTTCCCATCGAACGACGAAGGGTTCATAGCCATGAACTGCTTGTAGGGCACGGATGTCGCTGGAACTGGAGAGGGAGTAGGCGCATGTTCTCCCCCATAGCACGCATGGCCTCGGCCTGTCTGCCAACAACCTCGACCAGGTTGCTCACGGTGTTCATGATACGATCACAACATTCACGCCAAGCCATCTTAAACAAAAAGAAGGCTCGTATCAGCAAGGAGACAAGTCAAACATCATTTCATTTCACAAAATAAGAAAAACATACATATATTCAGTACAAGCCAAAATTACCCTCTCTAATAGGGTTACAACACGTATACATCCGCAACAAAAGCAAACACAAAGCAGATCTACAAAATAAACACTGACTCAGTGTTCCAACCACACATATTCACATCTGAATATCACAATCACCGCTGCCTACGAGTGTAGTAGTTGCGGTAGGTGCTTCGATTCCCGTATCATCTCTGCATCGGACGAGGAGGAGAAGAAGGTGTGTACTCAGGAGAACTCACTGCCTGAGACCACAGAGGTGAAGCTGGCGTGTACTCGAGAGAAACTGATCGAGAGTAGGAAGCTGGTGTGTACTCAAGAGAACCCGGTGCAACCTGTGCATCTCCCACTGGGTCAACCGCTGACTGTGCCTGACCGCCCTCAGAAGCCTCGTTCTCGTCGGTCTCAGCGTTACCCATCACGAGTTCATCGCCCAACTTACGTTGACACTCAACCTTAATATGCCCCCTAAGACCACCGTAGGGGCATATGCTCAAAGCACGAGGACAAATCTGTCCCGCGTGATACTGGTCACATCTCCCACAAGGAGGTGCCGGATGTGCAAGTATCCGGGCACTCCGGACAATTTGCTGAACCGCTTGATCAAGGGACTTTGTGCCTTGAATCAAGTCGATAAGAGCTCTGAGCATTCGCTCATTCCTCGAATCAGCAAACATCTAACAAGTTATGTAACTAATCAAGCATGCAAAGCTAAATACAGCAGAAATCATTAAGAAATACTGAAAGCAATTATTTCAGAACATACTTACAGTGCGATGGACGATGCACGCAGAAGTCTTGGACCACACTTATAAACTGCAACTCTGATACCAAGCTCTGTGATGCCCCAAAACTTGACCTTATAAAAAACCTTGGGTTTTTGAGCAAATTTTTTTTTTTGAAAGATATACAGAGTGAAAGCAACTAGTGGAAGTAAAAGAGGGAAACAAGGGTAAAGCAAAGGCCACAAGTTCGAGAGAGCCACAGTAAGAAAACCAAACCACAAGACAAGTAAAGTATTTTTCATTTCCACAATATTTACAATGATACAAAAAGGAGACTGAGGTACAAAAAGGAACAGTCTCACAAAAAGGAGAGGAACAACCCCTCAAACCCCCAAACCAAAAGAAGCCAGAATCTGCTGCAAAGTGTGGGTCTCAAGGCTCCTGCTGTGCACCGCCGTATCACGCTGCGTCTACTCGTCACCTGTATCCCTATAAAACGGGGTCAGTACTCTTGCGAGCTGGTGAGACAAACCATCCATGCATTATCATTTTTATGGGAAAAGCAGAAGGGAAACACTATGCTATAAGTGTGCTAAGTACCAGACTATAACTAGCATGATGGAACAATTAGAAACATTTAAATAAAGGTACAAGTGTGTGTCAGGTAGGTGCACGTGCCACAAGACTGTAAAACTATAAAGTAAGTAACAGTGCAACAACTAGAGTAACAGAGCAGAAACTGAATAACAGAGTGTAGCAACCGAACCAAAGTATATACTGCTCTAGAGTAACAAATACAGTAAGTCAGTCTATTTGGTTAGTCTTTATGTTCATCTTTTTACCTCCTTCGGGTACGCAAAGGAAAACCCTCGAGTTCTATGAGACATGCACCCGACGTCTCTTATTCAATTTCTAATGTGGTAACCAGGGATGCCACAGAACGAGAAAACCACCTGCGGGCGACACCCAACGAGGAGAAACCTTTCGCAAAGGTAAATGATTGCAATCCGTACTACTGCAGTAGCAAAGGTCCCTGTAGAGGGCAACCTTGACCTCTTTAACTCCGAGTGACTGGAGGTCAGAGGGCACATCAGCTCCTCAAAAGAACAGGTCGTAGTAACGACACGTCACTTGAAGCTGTACCAATCACCATCTCCCTAGGTGACCAAATTATGAATGGGGCATGACATGTTTATCTTATTTAGGCTCAAACTTCAAGTCGTACCTCCTCTCGAGGTAATCGTGCCTCGTGGTCCCCGTGGGGTACGCAAACGAGGACTTGGCCTTCCCATTCATGTGCTCAGCCTCACACGACCACCACAAAAACTTCGCCTGCGAAGACGATAATATACCATTTTATTTTATGCCTAGGGTGACTGTTATCATCGCAAAATTTTTTACTTTTGCGAGTCAAACTAACATTTGAAAAAGATTTTGAAAATAACTCGCCTCTGTTTTTAAAATGCAGGATAATTCCGAAGAATGGGACTCGCCTGTCGGTACAAGGTTCAACCGTTCCGGGCGCCTTTACCAGGGGTAATCAAACCAAGGATCAAAAGTGTGCTTAGCTTTGCTCAACTTGTCTAAATCATGTTCTATTTCCTAAATGCACAAAGAATCAGGCATGTGCTATGAATTTTCTGAAAATGCAGGTTTGAAAACATGATGTTTGATTTGAATATTGGAAATACTTGGAAAATCATTGGAAAAGATAACACTTGGAAAATCATGAGCTCAGTGAGAGAATATTTCTGAGGAAAGTGAAAATCGATTTTTAAAGAAATCTTGAAGTTTTGTGAAAATCGATTTTGATGAATTTCAAATAACTTTGAAAAACTTGATTTCTTTGAATTAGAACTTGGAAATTGAAGCTATAACTTGGAAAATCGAATTTTGAACTTTGAAAAATACTTGAAATATCATTTAAAAACTTAGATTTTTGAGAAAATCAATTTCTGAATAAGACTTAGAAAATTTTGAGAAAATCGATTTCTTTGAATTGAAATTGGAATTTGCAAATGAATGAATTGAATGAATATGGATTTGAAAGACTTTATTTTGACTAATTGAGGAAATCCTTTTTGTATTTTTGAGAAATGCAGTGCATTTTAAAGTTAGCCTAAGAGTGTAGGCTGAATGTGGCTAATACGAAGATTACAAATCTGGGTCTCATTAGTATTCTGACTATAGCCATAAATACAAATTTCACCAAGTTTTTCAACTCCATAAGAGCTAGTGCACATGCCATTCCTGTAGACCATAGTGGATTTGAAATATGTGCATGGATGACAAGCATAACAATTATATATCAAAGTTCAAAACTATATGCAATGCAAATCCTAATCTAAACAGAAATTGAAATTCTTATTCCAAATTTAATTACAATTTACATCACTAATTGAATTTAAATACATAAAATTAAAGTCTTCAATGTCCCTGAAAAACTAGAAAAATGAATTAGTGAAGATATGTTGGCTTTTCTAGATTTATCCAGCAATATCTAGAAATTGCTGGATTTTGCTAGATATAAGCTTTTATCCATGATTCCCTGATATAAACTTAATAAAATATGAAATAAGATGGAATAAATATGAAAATGGAATTTGGGATTTCGAAATTGCGGTCAAAATGACCAAAATACCCCTGATAGCAAGACTATGGCCTTGAAATCAGGGTTTTCAGAAAGATATTTTGTAAAAATGCAAGTTTGAAAATTTAAATAAGAATAAATAGAACTAAATATGATATGACATGATTAAAAATATGAAAATTAGGGTTTAGAATTTCTAAATTTAGGTCAAATGACCAAAATGCTCCTGATAGCAAGATTATGGCCTTGAAATCAGGGTTTTCTGAAATAAGTTTTGGTAAAAACTTTGGGTTTAGGGTTTAAATGAAGTCAAATAAGCACAAAATTGAGCATGAAACATCCTAATATGATTCTAAACATGAACAAACCCTAAAACTATGAACTTTCACAGGAAAATCAAGAAATATAACCAATATCATGATTTTGGCAATGTTTTTGGATCTTTCAGGGACCCTGTTTTGCAATTTGATCTATCCCAGCATCAAATGAATTCTAAATTTACTAAAAATCGACACCTGCACTTATTATCACCCTAAAATCATGTTGGAGTCATAAAAATATATTTTTGACATTATTTTAATTCAAACATTGCATAAAAACCCTAAAATAAGCTATTTTTAACTATGTTCACAGACCAGTTCCAATGTTAGTCCTGAATCAATGGCCAAATCACCATGAAAATTTTTGAAATTTCACAGAGGTAAACTATACAAAAAAGCAGATATTTCCCTATTTACAGATTGAAAAAATCATCTCCGATTAGGGAGAAACCCTTTCTGGCAATCCAGACTAAAATTTAATGAATTTAACATTGGTTAAAACAGATACTTCAGATTGAAAATACAGAAATAAATAGCAAACTTAATAAAAAATTTTTGAAAGTTCAGCAGTGAATAGTAGACCTAAAATTAATAAAACTCTTTTTTTACAGATAATGAATCGGATCTACGGTCTGAGATCTATGATCAACACAAGTCAGATTAGGGTTTTGGTAAACCCTAATGAGTTTTAAATCTCAAATCTGATTCTCTGACAAAGGAAAAATACTAAATAGATACTAAAAATTATGAAACTTTTGCAGTAAATAGTTCTCATCAACATGAAGCCACTGCACTTTACGGATCTCGAATCAGATATTGGATGAGGAAAATAACACAACTACAAGTTACCTATGAATTTCAATATTGATTCTAAACGATTGAAAATCACGGTTTAATCTTTTATTTTTTTGACAGGGTTCCCGAATCCCAAAACATCCAAAATTTTTACATTAGTTCAGTGGCATATACATGTATCACATATTAAAAAATCAAAAATTTACAGTAAGTACTTCAATACAAAATAACATACTCTTTACTGATCTAAGCTTAAAACACAGAAATTTAATAAAACCTAATAAAACATGCATTAATCAATGAAAACAATAAAGAAAATACTTAAACAGTAAAATAAAATTAATCTCTATGCTAGAAAATGTGTAATAAATATGAATAAGTAAAGAAATAAATAAAACACAGGGAATCCATGGCTGAAATTGCTTTTACCATTGAAACCATGGATTTAATCCATTTAATCGGATAAATTTCATGTTTTCTTGGTTAAGAATATAAAAAATAATGCAATAATCAATTCTAATGGATTAGAATCATGGAAAACAGCATGTAACATGGTTAGATCATCTTCTTGAATTGAACTTGAGGTTCTTCAGGTTGAATCCATGGTTAAATCCATGAAAGGGGAGTTTCCATGGTGAAATCTATCGAAAAATCATAAAAAACCAATAAAAAATAATAAAATAATATTAAATAACTCACCTTGGGGCTGCAACTGCAATAGAGGAAGGTGGAGGTGCTGGAGAGGAGAGAGAAGCCACTAAAATTTGAGAGAGAAAAGAGCTCCCTTTGACCCGCTTTAGGTCCCCTACTTATAGATTTTTTTTTTGGATTTGTTTAGGAAGAGTTTTGATTTTTTGGAATCTTTTTAATTGTTTTTGATAAACCACATGGGGAGGGCGATTTTTTTTGGAGAATTCTAACCTAAATGGACTCTAATTAATCCCTAACTAATACCTAATTAAACCCTAGAAAGTCCAAATGTGGCACCACCTAGTATGGACCCACATTTGGTTTTTAAAACTTGAATTTAAAACCTTTAAAAACCAATGGTTTAAAACTTAAATAAAATAGATTTTTAAAATTGATTTTGACTCACCTAGACATCTAACCTAGGTAGGACATTGACTAATCCTAGTCTAACCCTGACTTTTACAAATGTGGCGCCACCTTGAGTGGGCCCCACTTGAATTTTCAAAAACGATTTTAAAGCTTGAAATTGAGAGAATTTTCAAAAGTAAACTTGAAATCAAAAGTTTTGAAATGGCATAGAGTTCCAACTGGGTTAGAACTCCTCTGGATATGGCGCCAACTGAGTGGACCCCACATCAGAGTTTTGAAAATTTGAAATAAATACTGAAAATGGCTTTGAAAAGGGGTTAATATCAATAGTTGAAATTCAAAGTTTTGAAAGTAGAGTCTCAAGCGAACTGAAACTCCGGGTTTGAGTCTTGGATTTTTAGGACTCTGTGATTTTTTATTTTAAAAGCCAATTGAAGGAGCTTTTGAAAAGATTTTATAAAAAATGGTGAAACAAGTCGGGAAATACAGTCATGGTTAGCCTCCTAACTCAATCAGAATTCTGAAATAAAAGTGAATTAACTAGACTCTATAAAATGACCTAATTTTTGAAAAACAAATGAAAATAAATGAAAATAGAAGTAAAAACAGACTCTAGAACAAACTTCTGACTGGATTAGGACTTTGGGATAGAGTCTTGATCATACTGAAACTATAGATTTTTTTGGTATTTTCTGAAAAACAGATGAAAGAACTTGTGAAAGCAGCGAAAATAATAACAAATATTGAAATAAACCAGAGTTCTGATTCAACTGAGACTCTAGGGACAGTGTCCTAATTGAACTAGGACTCTCAGATTTTTGGATTTTCTGAGAAAATAAATGAGAGAATTTTAAAAAACAGTTAAAAAACAGGATGAAATTGAAGTTTTGGTTCAGAGTCTTGATCTGATTAGGACTCTAAAAAAGAGTCTTGATTCGATCAGAACTCTAAGAATTTTGGTTTTCTGATAAAAAAATGATGAAATTTGGGCAAAGCTTTTGAAAACCAGTAAAAATGAAGTGAGAAAACCAATTTTGGATAGAGTCCTGATTTGATCAGGACTCTGGGGCAGAGTCCCGATTCTATCAGGACTCTAGGATAAAATCCCAGAATTTTAAAATTCTTTGATAAAGGTGTAATAGTTTTGATAGATGAAAAGATTTTTGAAAGATTCTCTCAAAATTGAAATCAGGATCAGAGTCCTTATCCAACTAGGACTCTCCGAACAGAGTCCTGTTTTGGCTAAAACTCTGAGTTTTTGACTCATTTTGAAAGATTTTGAAAGATTTGAATGAAAATAGATAAAATAACTGTAAAAGATTAAAGTCCTAATCCGATTGAAACTCTGAAGAAGAGTCTTGATCCGACTGGGATTCTTGAAGAAGAGTCCTAATCCAACTAGGACTCTGGGATTTTGGCCAAAACGGAAGATTTTAAAAGGTTTTCTCCAAAAACAGGTAAAGAAGGTAGTGAAAAGTAAAGTTCTGATTCGACTGGACTCTGGAAAAAGAGTACTGATCCAACTAGGACTCTGAAATTTTAGAGATTTTTGACAAGTAAAGGAATTCAGAAGCGACACCACCTAAATGGGTCTCATCTGAGAATTGAAATCGATTGAAAAGTGAGTTTAAAATAAATCCAGGTTGTTTTCTTGAGAAAACACTTCAAAATATAAGGTCCTAGGGGTTGGCAAATGACAAAATATTGATTAAAAACCCAAGTTTTAAAATTGATTTTGAAAGAAAAGTTTTAAAACTCGAATTTGGATTAAATATTTTGAAAATAGGAGTGTTGGATCTCGATAATGAGATGCAATGACATGAAATGCCATGCAATGCAATGAGATGATATGCCGAATGCATGCAATGATATGCAATGACACATGAAATGTAAGCACTGGATGAGGGTGAAAATTTGGGGTGTTTATAGATGCCCGTCTTTGCTACTAAGTCGGTTGTAAGCCGAGCTTAGTGGCAAAGAAAAATACACCAAATTTGGAATATATATATAAAAAAATGCCCTAGTTAGGAGAATCTGACCGGGTATGAAGGAATTGGCTATGACGGTAATGACAAATGTGGAATAAAGAATAAAGAATAAGATTCACCTCATCGAAATGAGGCTCGGGCTTAGCCCTTAACCTTGATGGGACGAAAGATACCTCGTGGAAGAACGAGATTCAGGCTTAACCCTTAACCTGAAAGGGGACAATACCTCGTGGAAAAACAAGGTTCAGGCTTAACACTTAACCTGAAAGGGGACAATACCTTGTGGAAAAACAAGGTTCAGGCTTAACCCTTAACTTGAGAGGGGGACGATATACGAAATCCTCAAATGAAGGAACCATGATGGGACCTTCTAATTTTGCACAATAAATCCGAGAGGGGTTTGCAAAAGGAAGAAAGGGGGTTCCCTAAAGCTTGAAAAGGGATTGATCTTAGGCGTCTCATCGCTGGGACTGAATGACTTTTAAGACAGATGACCTTTTGCGAAAAATTCAGGTTTAACCCTTAACCTGAACGGGAAATGAAAATGGTAAGTTGGATGACAAATAAGACGACTTTCTTGAAGAGGAATAAGGCAACTTTTTCGACAGCGAGAAAGATGAATAAGGTGATCCAAAAGAGCAGGGTGATTCTTTCGACAACGCGAAAGATGAACAAGGCGATGAAAGACAATTCTTTTGACAATGCGAAAGATAAATAAGGCTATCCTTTCGGAGAAAAGTCTAATCTTTTAATAACGGGGAAGATGAATAAGGCGATCCAAAGGAATAAGGTAATTCTTTCGACAATGCGAAAGATTAAGGCGATCCAAAGGAATAGGGTGATTCTTTCGACAACACGAAAGAAGAATAAGGTGATCCAAAGGAACAAGGCGATTCTTTCGACAACGCGAAAGATGAATAAGGTGATCCAAAGGAACAAGGCGATTCTTTCGACAACGCAAAAGATGAATAAGGTGATCCATAGGAACAAGGTGATTCTTTCGACAATGCGAAAGATGAATAAGGTGATCCATAGGAACAAGGCGCGACAATTCGAAAGATGAGTAAGGTGATCCATAGAAACAAGGCGATTCTTTCAACAACGCGAAAGATGAATAAGGTGATCCATAGGAACAAGGCGATTCTTTCGACAACGCGAAAGATGAATAAGGTGATCCATAGGAACAAGGCTGATGTCTTCTTTTAAATCGTTGTAATTTTAAAAAGATTTTTATATGAAAACATGTGAAAACCAGACATCAAATAATAAAAACCGGTTCTCACTAGTGGATGAGACCGGGTCGAACTCAGGGAACGGGAATATATCGTATTCAAGTACACAAATCTAAACTATTCTTTATTGCCGAATTATTGAAATATAAAATGTTCAGAAAAGTAAAAACAACTAGCTATTACAACAAATGAATACCCTTCGCAGAGGGCGTAAAGTGCAATATTTACAAACCCAATTAAATTCCTAAATCTAAACTAAAAAGTAAAAAGACTTTATTTTTCGTACTTCGTGTCACGTAATCGCTTCCGCTCCAGTCTGTGCTATCCTGCACAATTCAAATGAACACGAGCAGTGCCAGAGATAGAAGTAGAATTATACTAAAAAAAAATACTAATTACATGCTAGAAATCTGAAAGAAATCTAACTAATTGATTACAGGTACTTAACTAACAGTTTACTTAACAAGAAAAATCAAAACATCAGAATGTAAAAATAACAAGAACTTGAATATGAAAACTAAACTGTATTGAAAAACAGGAGTTGAATTGGTTAAAAACATTAAATGAAAAACATGACATGAATGTTAACAATAGGAAAAACTTAACTGAACAAACCATAAATTAAAAAGACTACAGAATTAAGCAAACACAAAATACATGAACAAGTAAGTAAAAGAAATGGAAACAAAATAAGAATTTATGTGTGGAATGAAAGCAACACAACATTACTAAATTGAAAACATGAACATTTGTAATTGAAAACAGAAATAGAAAACATTGACAGCAATCAAGAAATAAAATGAAAAACAGATTTATGCTAAAGATGAAAAAAAAATCAAATCAAAACAACTAATGAATCAAAGTAAAAATAAAAATCAGAAAGGCAAAGATCAAAACATTCAGAATTACTAACTACACACAGAAAATCGAAATTACAAAATGAAAAGACAAGAAACTAATGAATCGGTAATTCATACACACACAGAACACAAAAGAAAAAAATAAAAAAAATAAAATCAGTAATTCAGAAAATCAAAACAGGGAACTATCGAACTATCAAACAGAAAAGATTATAGTAAACAAAATTACAAATGAATCAATCGAATAAACAACTAAAAAAAATTAGAAACAACAAGGATCGATAGTTTTTTTTTTTTTCTTTCAGTTTTTTTTTCTTTTTATATCCGTTTTACAGAAACATCAAGAACGTAAAGAAGAAGCTGAAGAAGAAGAAGAAACTGAAGAAGAAATCAAAATCGGAAGAAGAAAAACAATTGGAAGAAGAAAATGCTGAAGATCGGAGGAAGAAAAAGAAGAAGAAGAAGAAGAAGAAGAAGAAGAAGAAGAAGAAGAAGAAGAAGAGATCGGAAGAAGAAGTGGAAAAAGAAGAAGCTGCAGAAGAAGAAACGGATGAAGAAATAGAAATGAAAAAGAAGAGGAAGTTCTGAAGAAGAAGAAGAAGAAGTAGAAGAAGAAGAAGAAGAAGAAGAGGAGGAAGACTCAGCACTCACCGCACCGTGAACCTGAGGGAAGAAGCTGGCGACCTCCACCACTGCCGCCGTCGCCGGAAGGAAGCTCCACCACCGCCGGTTGCCGGATTTGACAGAGAAAGAAGGAGAAAGGGAAGGTAATAGCCACCGGTGTTAGTGGAAGATGGTGAGAAAAGAGGGAAAGAGAGGGAAAGAGGGGAAAGAGGAAGGTTTGGGCGTGAATGGAGGAGGCCCCGATTTTTCCTGTGTTTGGGGTTTTTAAAAAAAACAAATCGGCTGGAACCGGTTTGAAACAAATGCAAACCGGTTCAAGCCGGTTTGTTTATTTATTCTTGAAAAGCAAACCGGGTGAACCGGTTTGTGTTTATTTTTGCAATTTTCAAAAATCAAAAAAACTAAATACCAGTTTATTATAAAATTTTCAAAGATTTAAAAACAAAACTTATTTATGAAGAACTAAAAAAACTCTTCTAAATTTTTTTCTCTTTTTAAAAAAAACAAACACTTAAAATGAAAAAAAATATTTTTCTATATTATTATTATTTTTTATTTCATTTTTAATTGCAAACTAAAACTAAACTACTATGAATATAACAAAAACTAAAATATGTATAAAAATGTAAAAATAAAACTATTTTTCATGCATTTTCTAATTTTAAATCATTTTAGCACATTTACTCGAAAACTAACATAAAATTGGGTTTTTGAAACATTATTTTATAAAATCATGCATATTTAAATGTTAATAAACCCTGAATTATATGCATGATCAAAGGCGATTCTTTCGACAACGCGAAAGATGAATAAGGTGATCCAAAGGAACAAGGCGATTCTTTCGACAATGCGAAAGATGAATAAGGTTATCCTTTTGGAGAGAAGGCTAATCTTTCAACAGCGCAAAAGACGACAAAGGCTATCCTTTTGGAGAGAAGGCTAATCTTTCAACAACGCGAAAGATGATAAAGGTTACTCTCTCAAGAAGGCAAAAGGTGATACCAGGATGTGTCCAGATGGACATTGAGCTCTTCACTTCATGTCAAGATAAGCAAATTGCTTCCGCACCAAGAACGGAGGACTGTGTAGGTTGTAAGAGATGTGAATCCGCTTGTCCAACGAATTTCTTAAGTATACGGGTTTATTTATGGCATGAGACAACCCGTAGCATGGGTCTAGCTTATTAATACGTTACAAAAAACTCCCCTTGAATCCATTTGATTCCTCTTTACCGACAAAAACCCGTACTCGAGAAAATCCGAGCGCGGGTTTTTCTGGTCAAATCTAAGTGTATTTTGTCTTTACTACGAGTGATTTTTATTGGTTAACAATCATTGTTGTTTTGCCCATATCTGCGGGTTCCTTAATTGCCCTTCTCCCTCATAGAGGAAATAAGGTAAGAAAATATTGCCAAAATGTTAAAAATTGTTTCTTGATTCAAAATGCTTGAAATTGATGTATATTAGTATAAAAATCTTTCCTCTTTTCTACCCAAAGTATTACCTCCAATTGGGCTAACTCCGTAGAATCAAGATTCAAATTCAAATTGCTTACAATTGGCTTTCTTTCAAGGAAGCTATCAATTTCCTTGATAGGGACCGAAAAGAAAGTATTTTTGATATTGCGAGAGCTATTGGTGAAAGAATATTGATAAAAGAATTTCACAAAATTAAAGAAGATTCTTGATAGATTTGGCAGTCTGATATCCTGGGATTCTTTTCTCATGATGATCTTTCTGCACTCTCTTTTTGACAGAATTGGAGCTTTCTTGAGTATTTGGGGATTACATCATCCTTCATTCTAGAGATGTCCTGACTTTTCTCTCTTTCTCTTTTTTTTTTTTTGGAAGGGTACATCACAAACTCTTTCATCTCAGAGATGTTCCGATCCTTCTTTTCTCTCAGGGATTATATTGACAATTATTGGCTCTTTGGTTGGAAATCTCTTGATGATAGCAGAAATTAAATATCTTTTAGGGTTTGTCGAGAGGTTCATCGCAGTTGCCTTCATCTTGATGGTGCTCTAAACTTTCCCTGGAAGGATCCGTCACAAACTCCGTCATCTTGGAGATGATTCAAATCTTCTTTGGCCCCGGGGGTCTAACTCGCATAATTCGTCTTCATCTTGACGACAATTGAGAGATCCCTTTTACATATATTTAATTGCAGCTTAAGTGATTGAGGAGATATGGAAATTGAGTGGATTTTTCTGTATCACCCAGGCTATTTCGATTACTTTATTTTCCAAGAATGATCTTTAAAAGTGTGCCATTGACTGCGATCAATATCAATCACTTATGGCTTTGCAACAACATTGAATTTTCTTTGCTGGCCATATCGCAGATTTATTCTTCATCCTTTTGGTTGGCTAATAGGAAGATTTTGAATTTTGAATCCTTCTTCGCAAAAGCTTTGTCCTTTTGGAAGTAATACTGAAGGTAATTTTGAGGTAATTTTTTTATGCAATAAAGGTTTTGAAATCAACAAATATTTAATGACAAATTGGCAAAATATTCTTGGAATCTTTGGTGAAAGAAATTGCTTGATATCCGAGTTGACACATCAGTGGGATTCTGGATGAAGGTCCAACACGAACCTAAACTCTAAAGGTAAATCCAATACGAAATTGGAATTTTGAAGGTAAGTCATAGCACAATGCTGAATTTTGAAGGTAAGTCCAATTCAGAAGTTGGTTTTGAAAGAACATCCGAATCAGGACTCGGGTTCTACAAGGAAAACAAGAAAATGCGAGTCAAAACTTGAGCCTTTGAAGGAAAGCTAGGAAGTTTGGTTTTTAAGGAGAGAAAATTTGGGTCGAAACCCAAATCTTCAAAGGAAAACTCAAAATTTTCAAAGGAAAACTAGAAGGTTCGAGTCAGGTCTCAGAAAACTTGAAAGTTCAGATCTTGAAGGAGAGAAAACTCGAGTTTAAAACTCAAATCTTCAAAGGAAAGCTGGAAGGTTCGAGTCGGGGCTCGATACTTAAAGGAAAATTGGAAAATTTGAGTCAAAACTCGCATCTCAAAGAAAATTTAGAAGTTCGAGTAGAAACTTGAATCTCAAGGAGAATTAGAAGTTCGAGTCGAGTTCGAATCTTAAAGGAAAATATTTAATCAAAAGATTGAATTTTGAAAATCGACAGTGCGAGGACTGAGATTGAAAGTTTTGAGAATGGCTAGTTTGAGGACTGGATTATTGGACTTGCAATGAAAAAGACCATCATATTTAGAGGTATGTGGTCTGATTTTCAGGATTAACCCCTTATCTTGAATGGGGATATGAATAGAAATTGGAGAATTTTGGGGAAATCATGGAAAATGATTTAGGTTTATCCCTTAACCTGAAGGGGAAGAAAATGGATGCAGAATTAATGCAAAATGAAATGCAAATGCACATGAAATGTAAATGAATGCAAAATTAATTCAAGTGGGTGCATATACATGCAAAAAGAGAGATTGGTTTATCCTGCCTGCATACAGGATGTTTTGAGGTAAAGATAGATTTTTTTAAAAAAAAATGCCCCAGTGTAACTAGGGAGGAAGATTTTGAATACAAAGAAAGATAATCGAGGAATAAGGTGACAGGCTTCTCTATTGAGAGACATCCTTAAGATCATTCCTCACAAGAGACATATTGTGAAAAGGAAAGAGACGCAAATAAAATGGTGCCAAATTATTGGCAAATTTAATAATTTTATTGATGCTTAAAAATCGAGGAAAGGAAACAGAATTATATTATCCCTCTGTAATGATAAAAGCAAAATGAGAAGTGAGAAAGTGCTTGCACATGGGATCTTTAAAGTAAAAGGAGAATGCTATTTTGAAAGTGAGAAATCATTTTGAGAAGAAAATCAACTGCAAGGTTGATTTTGAAGAATGATCAGCGTGAGAGCTGATCTTTGAAAGGGGAATCAACACGGGGGTTGATTTTAAAGAGAGATCATCATGAGGGTTGATTTTGAAAACGAATTGGTTTAACAATAATTTTGGAAAAGAAAATCAACACAAGGGTTGATTTTTAAAGATAATGTTCAAAATTAAATTTAAGAAAAGAAGATCACCGCGATGGTTGATTTTTGAAAAAAAATGGACCGAAGTATTAAACTTTTGGGTGATCATAATGAAGATGTTCGTAGAATTTTTTTTAAAATTTCACAATTTTTGAAAAACCCTCATAGGTAATTTCATTTCTCTTATGAATGATGTTGGGATTGCCCCTCATCTCGAAAAGAAAGGGAATTTAATGTGGCTTAATATGGGACAAAAGAAAAAAGTATTGGATGAAGAAAATGAACATTTTATTAATAAGCAGTAATCGACCAAAAGGTTGCAAAAACTGGGTGGACTTGCCTCTACGAGGCGACTGGCAAAACGAAAGGAAGAAAGCAGGAAATTTTGGCATCATCAATTTTCTGAATGATCTGGGAAAGGCTTGGTCAAGATGGCCAGCTCACCTTCGTCTTCATCTTCAGCAAGGAGGCTCTTGTCAATGCAGTCCTGAACAATATTTTTGAAGACAAAACAATGATCGATGTCATGCCCTACTGCCTGATGGAACTTGCAGAACTGATTCATGAACCCTCCCATGATGGCGGGAGGAGATGTGGCCTTTGGGCGCTTCACTAATTCCTTGGTCAGCATGAATTCAAGGGCTTCTTCGAGTGTTTGTTTGAGCGAAGTGAACACACGATCATTACTCCAACCTTCACGCTTTATCTTTTCCTTTTGTGGAAAGTTGGGTTGAGATAGCTTGCTATTCTGTTTTTCCTCTTGATTCGCATGGTTACCCTTACTACTTTTGTTATCATTGCGGCTAATGTTGGAAGAGAAGGTGAAATTGATTTTCTTTTTCGATTCTTGTTGATTGCTATTCTTGGTGAAGATGAAACCCTCGTAAGATCCATTTTTCATACTCAACTCGAGTCATTCAGCTCGTTTTGTCAATTCTATAAAGGTCTTGGATGGAGAGGTGGAAATCAGTCCCCTTAGGGGTTGCGAGAAGTTACTCAAGATCAAAGATAGTGCATGTCCCTCTGATATCGGATCACGCATCTTGTTACAAGCGGATCTCCACCTATGAATAAAATCCCTAGCTTTCTCATTTTCCTTCTGCTTTAGACTGGAGAGATGACTGAGAGTCGGGGGTGCCTCAACATTGAATAAAAAGCGTTCAATAAACAAATTGATCACTTTTTCAAACTCTTTCAACTCTATAGGGTTAATATGTTCTGAATACCATTTTGCTGTGATACCCTCCAAACTGCGAGGAAAACAAAGAAATAAGGCTCGGTTGTTCCTCCTGAACCTGGAACATTCTGCGAAGAAAAGGGCGAGGTGTGCCTTTGGGTCACCCGAACCATCGAATTTGATAAATTTCTGGGGGAGATTGTCAAGATCATCATCAACATCCAGTCCGTCATAAAAATCTTTACTTGTGAAGACCCTTTTGCCCTTGTCACGAGCTTGAAGATCTTTGACCATTTTAACCACATCTCGGAGTTGTGGCTGAGTAGGGTCATTGACAGACTGATTCCCAGATTTATAAGCTGACCCCTGCCTTTGAGTAGACTTTCTAACTGCTTGATGAGTTTCATATTCCTCATCAGTATCTTCTACTGATTCTGCCTCATCAGATGTTTCTTCGTGACGATTTTGCTTCCTAGTGATCTTCACATTCTTTTTCACTGTTCGGCCTTTGACCTTTTTCTTATTGCGGGCTTTTCTTGAGATAGCTCCTGTTTCTTCCATCATTAACTTACTCAGCATTCTCTAGAACAATGAATACATCTGTGGGTCGATGTCATCATTAGCTTGCTGCTTTCCATTTCCGGCAGATTGTGAAGAGGCCATTTCTTGTACTAAAACTAACGGGGAACTGGTAATCTGGACTGGCGCGGTTTTCTTTCCGGGCCTCGTCTGAACAATGTAAGGATGCGGGTGCTCTCTGCAGGGTAAACTGAGGATTAGCTGCTGGAAATGATTTTTGAATAAGAAATATTTGTTGGATATCTGGTAGACAATTTGAAGGATGTCCCATTACTAGGGACTGAGTCGTCGCTGGGTTTACGACAATTGTGCTGCTATTCTTTGCAAAATAAACAACTGAAAATACGCCTTGTTACCTAGGCGAGGTCGTCAAACCAAGATAGGATAAAAATTAAGGGAATTTTATTAAAGGAAAAAGACATGATTTTATTAATAATAAACTTGTCAAAGGGGAGGGGGTCGAACAATTTTCCACCACTCCTGATAATCATTGGACATTCGAGGACCAGGAAAAATAGTGAGAGTAACAAAAGAATCCCAGCCATGTCTGGCAGAATGGTACGCTCCAGACCACTGATCTGATGTGAGATCGAATTCTGGCAAGATCTCTGATAGTAGACGAATCCCTATGCGCTTCTGTCTTTGAGAGAACTGCCTGACACACCGCTTTGGATGGTAGTATGCGCAGAAGAATGGACCAAGTAGCCTGAACTGCTTGCCATATGCATAAGTATATCTAAGAGGTGACTCTAGACGATCAAAGTAGTCCCACATGACCTCTTCCTCCTGACGGTTATCGATCAAGAACCTGTATCGAGCAACTGGAAGAAGCTTTTCACCATTGTATCTGAATGAACTAGCTCGGGCTGGCACATGCCGGAGGAACCAAGATTGCAATGCATAGGTGCACCCTTCGACTAGAATTGATTCTTCGAGTGTGAAACGGGTCAACCCTCGGTACAGAAAAACGAGTGCGGCCATGGCTATGGAGAGGTGGTTGTCGACTTCCCCACCTTCGCAGAAGTTGAACTATCCTGATATCCATGTAATTCCGTCCATCTGGAAAGAGATCTAATCCCACAGTACATAAGACCATCGCATGCTGGATTCTTTCTTGAGATAAGGAACTGACTTCCAGAAATGTCCCGTACTGTCTGTAGATTTTGAGCAGGTCCACATATTCATTTTCATTCTCCTCGATCAATGACCAAGACTTACGTCTTGTCATGCGAGCTAAAGCATCTCGGGGATCCAGACCCTTGACATTGATCAAAAATTGCTTCTCCAATGGATCTCCAGGCTGACCAGCTGGTTCAGGTAATCCTATAATCTCTGAGAATTCGTCCATCAACAAAGTCATTTCCCCCCATGGGAACCAGAAGGTACTAGTGCTCGGATTCCACTGCTCTGCCAGTGCGTAGATCAAATTGCCGTTGACTGTCTGCTTTCCCACTGCGGATGCCAGCTCCAATCCACAATTGTCCGGAAACATACGAGAGAAGTTCTTAAGCCATGAATAATACCACCGGGGAATGAAGGATCCGGTGCTGAGGACTCGATGTTCAGGAAGACCTTGTCGCACCTCGTAGGAGATGTGACCTTCAGGAAAGACTGAATCGAGTTGACTGGATGCCATCAGACTGGAAAACATGGAGAATTGAAATAAGATTTAAAAAAATACAGGAATTTTGAAAAATTGCAGGCAGGATAAAAATGAAGCTGGAAAATTCGAGATCCAGAAGAATGAAAGAACGGAACAACACCTGGAGTTTTGAGGAAAATAAAGGAGGATTTGAAAAATCATCTAGGGTTTTAAGAAAATACAAAGAAAGGTTTCATAAATGAGGTACTTGAAAAATCGTCCAATATTTTGGAAAAATTGGAAAAATCTGATAAAATAAAACAGAAAATAAATACACCACATCTTGCACAAACAATTATGCACATACATCATTCCCTAAAAGCTGACTCTAGATGCACAAGTTTTGAAATAGCTGTAGGACCTTAATCCTAACTCTAAGGTTCAGATCATCTGTGTCCAATCATGCTATGCCTATATACTCAAGCCAAGGCTCGATGTACATGGCATAAAATCAATTTTTCCGGTTCTAGGTTCAAGTCTTCCAACATTCTTGAGCACCTGCCGATATACGTTGGACTATGGCCCTTGGTACGTGGCAGGGGGGTTTTCACCCAAATAGGTGGCTCAGTTGTAAGGCTTTGTCCCGAACTATGGTTCAGGAAGAAAGCCCAGCAACGTGAAGACCAGGTAAAGATAGGTGGGGTGGTTTTTGAAAACATGATCACATGCAAGCAAACAAAAGGCTCTAAGACCGAGAGAGAGAGAGATTTTTGAAAATTTTGAAGAATCAAACATTGTTTTCATACAAATCCTAGATTGAGGAGTGTTGTATTAGACCTAAGTCTATGTGAGCATGAATAATTCTCCTCAATATGGTCCTACCAAACCATACCTAGTCTACATGCAATCCATGTCAGCTGGGTTCAAGTTTAGGCTCCTAGGTTCACATGATAACAGAAAATAAAAGTGACATTCCATGGAACACGATTTTGACAATTTGAACTAAGTCAAGCACACAATTGATCAGGCGAAGACAGGTCCCATCACGATCACCAAACCTATTATCATCGCAAAATTTTTTACTTTTGCGAGTCAAACTGGCATTTGAAAAAGATTTTGAAAATAACTCGCCTCCGTTTTTAAAATGTGGGATAATTCCGAAGAATGAGACTCGCCTGTCGGTACGAGGTTCAACCGTTCCTGGCGCCTTTACCAAGGGTGATCAAACCAAGGATCAAAAGTGTGCTTAGCTTTGCTCAACTTGTCTAAATCATGTTCTATTTCCTAAATGCATAAAGAATCAGGCATGTGCTATGAATTTTCTGAAAATGCAGGTTTGAAAACATAATGTTTGATTTGAATATTGGAAATACTTGGAAAATCCTTGGAAAATCCTTGGAAAAGATAACACTTGGAAAATCATGAACTTAGTGAGAGAATATTTCTGAGGAAAGTGAAAATCGATTTTTAAAGAAATCTTGAAGTTTTGTGAAAATCGATTTTGAAGAATTTCAAATAACTTTGAAAAACTTGATTTCTTTGAATTAGAACTTGGAAATTGAAGCTATAACTTGGAAAATCGAATTTTGAACTTTGAAAAATACTTGAAATATCATTTAAAAACTTAGATTTTTGAGAAAATCAATTTCTGAATAAGACTTAGAAAATTTTGAGAAAATCGATTTCTTTGAATTGAAATTGGAATTTGCAAATGAATGAATTGAATGAATATGGATTTGAAAGACTTTATTTTGAGGAATTGAGGAAATCCTTTTTGTATTTTTGAGAAATGCAGTGCATTTTGAAGTTAGCCTAAGAGTGTAGGCTGAATGTGGCTAATACGAAGATTACAAATCTAGGTCTCATTAGTATTCTGACTATGGCCATAAATACAAATTTCACCAAGTTTGTCAACTCCATAAGAGCTAGTGCACATGCCATTCGTGTAGACCATAGTGGATTTGAAATATGTGCATGGATGACAAGCATAACAATTATATATCAAAGTTCAAAACTATATGCAATGCAAATCCTAATCTAAACAGAAATTGAAATTCTTATTCCAAATTTAATTACAATTTACATCACTAATTGAATTTAAATACATAAAATTAAAGTCTTCAATGTCCCTGAAAAACTAGAAAAATGAATTAGTGAAGATATGTTGGCTTTTCTAGATTTATCCAGCAATATCTAGAAATTGCTGGATTTTGCTAGATATAAGCTTTTATCCATGATTCCCTGATATAAACTTAATAAAATATGAAATAAGATGGAATAAATATGAAAATGGAATTTGGGATTTCGAAATTGCGGTCAAAATGACCAAAATACCCCTGATAGCAAGACTATGGCCTTGAAATCAGGGTTTTCAGAAAGATATTTTGTAAAAATGCAAGTTTGAAAATTTAAATAAGAATAAATAGAACTAAATATGATATGACATGATTAAAAATATGAAAATTAGGGTTTAGAATTTCTAAATTTAGGTCAAATGACCAAAATGCTCCTGATAGCAAGATTATGGCCTTGAAATCAGGGTTTTCTGAAATAAGTTTTGGTAAAAACTTTGGGTTTAGGGTTTAAATGAAGTCAAATAAGCACAAAATTGAGCATGAAACATCCTAATATGATTCTAAACATGAACAAACCCTAAAACTATGAACTTTCACAGGAAAATCAAGAAATATAACCAATATCATGATTTTGGCAATGTTTTTGGATCTTTCAGGGACCCTGTTTTGCAATTTGATCTATCCCAGCATCAAATGAATTCTAAATTTACTAAAAATCGACACCTGCACTTATTATCACCCTAAAATCATGTTGGAGTCATAAAAATATATTTTTGACATTATTTTAATTCAAACATTGCATAAAAACCCTAAAATAAGCTATTTTTAACTATGTTCACAGACCAATTCCAATGTTAGTCCCGAATCAATGGCCAAATCACCATGAAATTTTTTGAAATTTCATAGAGGTAAACTATACAAAAAAGCAGATATTTCCCTATTTACAGATTTGAAAAATCATCTCCGATTAGGGAGAAACCCTTTCTGGCAATCTAGACTAAAATTTAATGAATTTAACATTGGTTAAAACAGATACTTTAGATTGAAAATACAAAAATAAATAGCAAACTTAATAAAAAATTTATGAAAGTTCAGCAGTGAATAGTAGACCCTAACGATCATGAATCGTGAATCGAACCTACGGTCTGAGATCTATGATCAACTCAAGTCAGATTAGGGTTTTGGTAAACCCTAACGAGTTTTAAATCTCAAATCTGATTCTCTGACAAAGGAAAAATACTAAACAGAGGCTAAAAATTACTAAACTTTCACAGTAAATAGTTCTCATCAACATGAAGCCACTGCATTTTACGGATTTTGAATCGGATATCGGATGAGGAAAATAACACAACTACAAGTTACCTATGAATTTCAATATTGATTCTAAATGATTGAAAATCACGGTTTAATCTTTTATTTATTTGACAAGGTTCCCGAATCCCAAAACATCCAAAATTTTTACATTAGTTCAGTGACATATTCATGTATCACATAATAAAAAATAAAAAATAAAAAATTTACAGTGAGTACTTCAATACAAAATAACATACTCTTTACTGATCTAAGCTTAAAATACACAGAAATTTAATAAAACCTAATAAAACATGCATTAATCAATGAAAACAATAAAGAAAATACTTAAACAGTAAAATAAAATTAATCTATATGCTAGGAAACGTGTAATAAACATGAATAAGTAAAGAAATAAATAAAACACAGGGAATCCATGGCTGGAATAGATTTTACCATTGAAACCATGGATTTAATTCATTTAATCGGATAAATCTCATGTTTTCTTGGTTAAGAATATAAAAAATAATGCAATAATCAATTCTAATGGATTAGAATCATGGAAAACAGCATGGAACAGGGTTAGATCATCTTTTTGAATTGAACTTGAGGTTGAATCCATGGTTAAATCCATGAAAGGTGAGTTTCCATGGTGAAATCTATTGAAAAATCATAAAAAATCAATAAAAAAATAAAGAAATAATATTAAATAACTCACCTTGAGGATGCAGCTGCAATGGAGGAAGGTGGAGGTGCTAGAGAGGAGAGAGAAGCCACGAAAATTTGAGAGAGAAAAGAGCTCCCTTTGACCCCCTTTAGGTCCCCTACTTATAGATTTTTTTTTTGGATTTGTTTAGGAAGAGTTTTGATTTTTTGGACTTTTTTTATTTGTTTTTGATAAACCACATGGGGAGGGCGATTTTTTTTGGAGAATTCTAACCTAAATGGACTCTAATTAATCCCTAACTAATACCTAATTAAACCCTAGAAAGTCCAACTGTGGCACCACCTAGTATGGACCCACATTTGGTTTTTAAAACTTGAATTTAAAACCTTTAAAAACCAATGGTTTAAAACTTAAATAAAATAGATTTTTAAAATTGATTTTGACTCACCTAGACATCTAACCCAGGTAGGACATTGACTAATCCTAGTCTAACCCTGACTTTTACAAATGTGGCACCACCTTGAGTGGGCCCCACTTGAATTTTCAAAAACGATTTTAAAGCTTGAAATTGAGAGAATTTTCAAAAGATTTTCAAAAGTAAACTTGAAATCAAAAGTTTTGAAATGGCATAGAGTTTTAACTGGGTTAGAACTCCTCTGGATATGGGGCCAACTGAGTGGACCCCACATCAGAGTTTTGAAAATTTGAAATAAATACTGAAAATGACTTTGAAAAGGGGTTAATATCAATAGTTGAAATTCAAAGTTTTGAAAGTAGAGTCTCAAGCGAACTGAAACTCCGGGTTAGAGTCCAGGATTTTTAGGACTCTGTGATTTTTTATTTTAAAAGCCAAATGAAGGAGCTTTTGAAAAGATTTTATAAAAAATGGTGAAACAAGTCAGGAAAATACAGTCATGGTTAGACTTCTAAGTCAATCAGAACTCTGAAATAGAGTCCTAAATTAACTGGACTCTACAAAATGACCTAATTTTTGAAAAACAAATGAAAACAAATGAAAACAAATGAAAATAAAAGTAAAAACGCACTCTAAAACAAACTCCTGACTGGATTAGGACTCTAGGACAGAGTCCTGATCGGACTGAAATTCTAGATTTTTTTGGTATTTTTTAAAAAACAGATGAAAGAACTTGTGAAAGCAGCGAAAATAATAACAAATATTGAAATAAACCAGAGTTCTGATTCAACGGAGACTCTGAGGACAGAGTCCTAATTTAACTAGAACTCTCAGATTTTTGGATTTTCTGAGAAAATAAATGACAGAATTTTAAAAAACAATTAAAAACAGGATGAAATTAAAGTTTTGGTTCAGAGTCCTGATCTGATTAGGACTCTAAGAAAGTGTCCTGATTCGATCAGAACTCTAAGAATTTTGATTTTCTGATAAGAAAATGATGACATTTGGGCAAAGCTTTTGAAAACTAGTGAAATGGAAGTGAAAAAACCAATTTTGGATAGAGTCCTGATTTGATCAGGACTCTCGGGCATAGTCCCGATTCTATCAGGACTTTAGGATAAAATCCCAGAATTTTGAAATTCTTTGATAAAGGTGTAATAGTTTTGATAGATGAAAAGATTTTTGAAAAATTCTCTCAAAATTGAAATCAGGATCAGAGTCCTGATCCAACTAGGAGTCTCCGAACAGAGTCCTGTTTTGGCTAAAACTTTGAGTTTTTGACTCATTTTGAAAGATTTTGAAAGATTTGAATGAAAATGGATAAAATAACTGTAAAAGATTAGAGTCCTAATCCGATTGAAACTCTGAAGAAGAGTCCTGATCCGACTGGAATTCTTGAAGAAGAGTCCTAATCCAACTAGGACTCTGAGATTTTGGCCAAAACGGAAGATTTTAAAAGGTTTTCTCCAAAAACAGGTAAAGAAGGTAGTGAAAAGTAGAGTTCTGATCCGACTGGACTCTAGAAAAAGAGTCCTGATCCAACTAGGACTCTGAAATTTTAGAGATTTTTGACAAGTAAAGGAATTCAGAAGCGAACCCACCTAAATGGGTTTCATCTGAGAATTGAAATTGATTGAAAAGTGAGTTTAAAATAAATCCAGATTGTTTTCTTGAGAAAACACTTCAAAATATAAGGTCCTAGGGGTTGGCAAATGACAAAATATTGATTAAAAAACCAGGTTTTAAAATTGATTTTGAAATAAAAGTTTTAAAACTCGAATCTGCATTAAATATTTTGAAAATAGGAGTGTTGGATCTCGATAATGAGATGCAATGCCATGCAATGCAATGAGATGATATGCCGAATGCATGCAATGATATGCAATGACACATGAAATGTAAGCACTGGATGAGGGTGAAAATTTGGGGTGTTTACAGTGACACGAACATGTGAGCATATTCTGACGAACCCGGGCCATTGCACGTAGACTCCAACTGAGTCTCAAAATCTCAACATGTCAAAGGTGTCGAACCCTACAGTGTGTTTCGTTCTTTCCAAGTGTATGTCATGTCGAGTGCAAAGCACACTTCTGGTGCAACGTATATCCATCGATATACGAATGGGAGTCAAACAAGAAGACACTCGACAACTGAGCTAGTGACATACGTGTCAGGACGTGCCAACTTGCACGTGCGAAATAGGAAAAACCCTCGAAGGTATAATTCCGCCCAAGTATCGTGCTGTGAGCAATGATACGTCAACAAGCAGGTAAAGTACCAAATTTTGAGCGACACTTGGCTCAAAATGCATATACTGTAGTTACGGGATATGTGAGGAGCATCCAGAGACTGGACTACATATTTCTTTCTAAATACGCACTCAATTTTTGTAACGTGGCAAAACTCGCATAGCAAAACCATCCGCGAAGGATCTACGCGAAAATGACACTCACGAGTGTCAAGGAAAGAAACATGACTTAATCTCATTCCTATGGGAATAACATTAGCATGTCCAGATGTGCGACCGCACTTTGCCCGCACAACTAGGGCACAAACCAGACTGTAAACCTAAAAAGTCCGCAGAACCAGACAACTTACTCAAGCATGTGTCACGATGCCGGTTGCAAGCTTAACCGCTCTGCTACCCCTACAGAGCAGCGGGGGTACGAGCAACCGAAGCTTGAAGCAGCAACGTATGTTGCTTGCAAGCGACGAACTCCGCTTCAAGGCTAAACATCACCTACCGGCACGGAAGGGCAATCGCCGCCATGGATGAGTTCCCGTGGAACCTGAATTGGGTCGTGCCAACCTTGTCGAAGCCCACAAGGGGTCCGGACCCAGTGCCGGAGTCCAATAAGGGGTTGTTCCAATGGCGACAAGGTTGTCGGGTGCCTTAGCACCCGGTGCCGATTTGGCGCCATAGGGAAACCCTAAAGCTCGAAGGGGCCGAACAAATGGCTAGGCCACGGGGGCCCTCCCATCCTCGGTCCGCGCCCAATGGCAGGCCAAATGGGGCTGACAGCCACACTGGCTTCAACTCGCATTGGGCTAACCCGGGTGTGCCAACACCCGGCTAAGCCTAGAGCGCCCAACAAGGGTGCTAGTCTAGTCCAGGGCCCAAATAGGCCAACTAGGACCCCAAGCGAGGTATGGTCCGCACATGACCAGACCCAGCGGGGTCACGAAAACCTCTGGTCTGAACCCAGCCGTGGCTTTGGACCAGGGTGTTGGGCCTTAGTCTACACCCTTAGGGGTGCGGCTAACCCAACCACCCGACTAAGTGGGTCAAGCCCACGAATCTGGCCTGGACCCTATTGGTCCAAGCCCAACCGACTAAGAGGGGGCAGGGGCACATGGGGATGTGCCCCACAGGCACCCCTGGTCTGACCCAAAGGTGGGTCCAAACCAAGGCACCCGCTGGGTGCACCCCAGCCCAAAAAGGGCGGCAACAAAGGTGGGGCGCCCACCCCGAGCTGGGTGGCACCACACAAACAGGGAGGTCTGGACCCTGTGGGTCCAGACCCAACCTGGTTACCCCAGCAACTGGGGTTGCTGGGTAAAGGCCACGCCTGGTCTGACCCAGCCGTGGGTCCAGACCAGGCCCACAAAGGGGCCAGCACGCCATCAAGGGTGGGGCGCGCCCAGCACAAGCCCGGGTGCTCTAAGCACCCGGCCTCAAGTTGCTCCGCAACAACAAAGGTAAGGGGGGGGTTACAGACGAGGGATACCCCCTGGTCTGGCCCAGTTCTTGGGTCAGACCAGACCACTAGTTGACCGACGCCCCACCAAGTGGGTGCGCCAAGGGCAAAAACCCGGGTGCCAAGAGCACCCAGTCTCGTGCTGCCTCTTGGCAGACCAAGGAAGGGGAACGAAGGGGCTACGGAGCCCCCTGGTTCGAGTCTTGTAGAGATTCGAACCAGGGCTGCAGTCCTTCCCACGCAACCCGAATACCCAACATATATACTTTTATATATATATATATATAACTATATATATTCCAAAAAAGTGCAGCCGAAAGGCTGCCATTTTCCGGCAGTCTACAGGCTGCTCCGGACAAGATGCCAAACGTGAAACTCGTAGAGAGTTTCATCAGCTTTCAACAGTATCCAAGAGATTCCCGTTCCAATATACGGTCCAGGAGATATTGCCAAAAAACCAGATGTCCCTCAGGACGCTCCTGGGTTGCTGACGAAGAAACTTGTCAGCCAAAGATGAGGTTTTTCTTCAGCTTTCAATGCTGAATCATCCAAAGTGGGCAACTACAAAGTGGTCGATCTCTGTCTGAGCTTTCCGAAATGCCCAAGAACTTTTCGATCCGACGCACATCCAGAGAGATATGATTGTTTTACCGAAGGGTTCCCTGTCAACCCGAAAAATGAGAAATATAGCATTTTTTTTTTGCAAACAAACTGTAATTCATGCCAAAGAGAAACATGTATAACATCAAAAGGAAACATGGAAACTCATGCTTTTCCGTTGAGCATACAATGGCTTGAAGCCATGACGAGCCTCTGTATGCACCTTGTAAGTGCATCCCGGTTCGTCCAAGGTCATATAACCCATGCTCAAACAAAAGAAACAAAATGTAAAGAGTAAGGTTTTTTACTCACCTTGGAAGGAAGAGCTGCTTCTCAGCTGAAGGGGAGCCACCACCCTGCTACGTCAGGGAGGAAAGAATGGAGAAGGAGAGAGAAGAAGGGAGAGAGAGAAGAAGGGAGAGAGGGTGTCGACCCTCTCTCTTCTCTCTTTTCCCATTTAAAAAGGGAAGGGTGTGGATGAGTGGTGGAGAGTGAAAGGAGGTGGATGGAAGGTTCTCCTTGATTCCCTCCCTAGGCCCTAAGAAGTCAAGGGAGGGTCAAGGGGCTGACCCTCAACCACTCCCCTTGATTTAAGGGGAGTGGTTGGCCTTGACCTTTCAAGGCCAAGGTCAACACTCCAAAAGCATTTTAAAACTCTTTTTTTTTAATGGACTTGGGTAGGGGCTACCCCATAAGGGGCGTCCAGCCTACTCTCCCCTATTAAACATGTGGGCTGAGCCCACCCACTTTTCAAATTGCCTTTTTAAGGCCCTCAAGATTGCATTTTGCCTACTTTTCAAAATCCCCTTCTGAAAAGAGTTTTTTTGTAAAATAAATTTTTTTATAAACCCTCAAAATGACATGGGCTGAGATGGAGCCCATGCCAAACCTTTTCTAAATGCCAAACCCACCCCATGTAAAATATTTTTTTGAAAACCCACTCCAAGGTTTTATTGATTTTACAATTTACTTTATAAAAATCCAATTCAATGGTTATTTAAATAGACATCTTTAAATTAATTTAAAAACTAAAATTTTAAATTACATTTCATGAATTAAAGTTTAAATTATAATAAAGTATATTTAATTTCCCAATTTCAACGAAATTGGGCCTCGGTATAACCCATAATTACTGATATACCCTTTTTCGCCAAATTACATGAAATAACGAGATATTTTTCTTGTTTAGGCTCCAAATTCAGAGCGAACCTATATGAATATAATATAAATCTAATCTACAAGTATTGAAGTTTGATTCATCGCGGTTTGCCTTGAATCACCTCGTAGAGCAAATCTACGCAATTCAGAACCTCAAAAAGCAATAAATGCCAAATTTACGAGCAATGCTCGTGCCGAAACAAGAAATTTCCCAACAATGGAATATATATTAATTAAAATTCTTTAGAAAAATAGTGGGGCTTACAAGCACTCTCTGCTATGCGTGGTTCGCCAATTGTAAAGCTTGTTAACACTTGTGTATAATGTGGTTCAGTGTAAACCTAAGAAAATTGTGTGTTTATTGGCTTGCATATCCGAATGCTTTGGTTCGATGATTCGAACGCTTTGTCTTCACCTAAGTGATCATGAAACTTGGCACTTGGCACATTTTTTGACATACATGACTCGTTCTGTAGTTATGGGATTCATGAAATGTTAGTGTTTGTACGACAATACCATGTGTATCCTTGTCGTAGAACTCTTTGGTGAGTTTCTCGGGCTGTAGACCCACTTTGCGAGACGAGCTCGCTTATGTTAAAGATACATGTTTCGTATGCTTGTGCACGCCACTTAATTTGTTCGAGAGTTGCCTTACCATGGCCAAATGTTTCTAACTGTCTCATCGTGAGGCACGTTGCTCTGAAATGTTTAATTAGCTTGTTCGTGTACTTGGCGTATTCTGCTCATGCATGACTACTCACACTTGTGATTTACTCGCTTAGTTCATGCTATCACATTGAATTATGATGCATGCTCACACTTGATTATTTAGAACGCACTCGTCACTGTTTCGCCTCGCTTGTGAATGTGCATAGTGCCATTGTTAATATTTTAGAGACAATGCTTTATATTATGAAATTTTGATGAAATATCATATGCATGTGAATGTGTATCTGCTTGTACACTTAATTGTCTCTTAGAAATAATATATGCAATGCCTCTGTTGTTTATACTTGTGCAAAAGATAGAAACAGGTGATACTCTTACACTTTGCACTTGGCACATCCTGACACGGTTATTGAGTAGTGCGTACCCTGAGGAGGTACATTGCTTGAGGCATTGGTAAGCGCACTAGGTGCACTTACTTCGAGAATAAAAAGATTGAAAATATAACACCATAGGGTATAAATGTAAATGACTTGTCGTGGGCTCAGTTGGAGTCCTTGGGCAGTGGCGCTTGTGTTGTGAATGAACTCTTGTGTGATATACCCTAAAACAGAAAAATAATATGGTGTTATGACTGCTTTCACAAGCAGTGTGCTCTGTTGGCCGCGTGAGGCTGAGCACATGAATGGGCAGGCCAAGTCTTCGTTTTGCGTACCCCACGGGGACCACGAGGCAAATTCCTTGTTGAGAGGTATGAATGAACATGAGCCTAAGAAAGATAAACCTGCTTCACCCCATTCACAAAATGGTTCACCTTGGGAGAGGGTGGATGGTACAACCCTGAGTGACTAGTCGTTATTATGACATGTGTTTTGATAGGAGCTGTAGCATCCTTTGGCCTCCAGTCACTCAGAGTCAGGGAGGTCGAGGTTACCTTTTTAGGACCTCACTACTGCAGTAGTATGGATTGCAATCCTTGCCTATGCGGGTGTTTTCTCCTAGCTGTGTGTTGCTCGCATGAGGTTGACTCGGTCTGTAGCTTCCCCGGTTACCACACTATAATTTGAATAACAGATACCAGGTGCATGTCTCACAGAATGCGAGGTTCCTTCGCGTACCCGAAGGAGTAATCAGAAGAACTTAAAGACTAACCAATCAGCTGACTTACTATAGTTTCTACTTTACTTGTTCTGTAGTCTGTGCTTCAGTTACTGTTCTTGTTCAGTTGTTACTTTGGTTACTGCGTTGTTCAGTACTTGACACAGTCTGTTACAGCTTTGAGTGCCTGCTTTACAGTTACTTTAGTTGTTACTATAGTGCTTGCTGCTTAGTACTCATTACAGTTCAGTTTGTTGTTTTAGTTACTTGTTGTACGATTACCTTAGTTACTTGCTTGTTTCCAGCACTTGTTACAGTTACTACAGCTTGTTACCTTTCAGTTGACTTGTACTTGTCCCTTTCGCACTTACCTGACACAGTTCACAACACTTTGTTTATTATGTTCCTTGATGCATACTTTACATATTGATATGGATTGTGAAATGAATTAGCATAGTTATTGCTCATAAATTCATGCTAGTTATTCCTACTTATTTCTCCATAAGTAGTTCTGTACTCTTGCTCATGCTAACTGCTTAACTATTGCAAATGTGCATGTTATGTATGTCATGTATAGCTCTACTTCGTTTTCCACACTTTGGTATATTGTTTTTGGTTTGTCTCACCAGCTCGAAAGAGTACTGACCCCATTTTATGGGGATACAGGTGTTACTTAGGCGTGCGATGGAGCTCAATGTGCTACAACGGACTCTGAACCCACACTTCTGGCACTTGCTGGATCTTGGCAGTTGTCGGTTTTTGTATAAGGGATTGGTTGTACACCTTGTAAATGTATTTAATAAAAGTTGTTTCCTTACTGTTGTTTCACTTCTGTGGTGGCCGCCCAGACTCACGGCTTTGTGGTTTTTCTCGCACCTTGCTTTTAGTTGTTCTCTGGTTAAACCTTTTCAAAAAAAAAATCATGGAAAATTCTAAGTTTTTCCAAAGTCAGGGTTTGGGGTGCCACAGACCCTCTGCCCAACCCCGGTTGCGCCATGGCTGGGCTGGGCGCCATGCGGGTGGTCCGCGCATGCCTTCAAAAAAAAATTTGTTAATACAAAGTGTGTTTCGGTGTTATGTTAATATTTTTCTTTTTTTATATATTGCTTATTTCGGTTTGGACCGAATTGCTGGTCTGAACCGAGGGGTTCAGACCAGCACCTTAGCTTGGTCTTGACTGGTGCTGTGCGCATGAGTCCAGCCCAGCCGTTCCTTGGCTGGAGCTGGGTGCGCACCGCTTGGGTGTTGTGCACCCTTAGCCTCCTGTTAGCACTTAGTGGGTGCAGGTATGAACCGAGGTTTAGACCTAAACCCGTTGGCAGCCCAGCTAGCACCTAGTGCTAGCCACGGCTCCACTTGTTGGAGCCGGATGCCAGCCACTTGGTGCCGGGCACCCTGGGTTTTCTTTTTGGCTGAGCCTTTATGTGCTTAGGTCTGAACTGAAAAGTTCAGACTTTAGCACATTGTAGCAGCTGTCTGGTCCTAGGGACCAGACACTTTGTTCCGCCCTTCGCACCCTTTTTGCACTATGTTAGTCGGTTTACCTTTGAGGGGGGCTGGATTTAGCCCCAACCGAACCCATTGTCAATCTGGTGTGAACCATGAGTCAGACCAGATCTGGGTGGTATGCATGATAGTCTGGTCCGGAGGACCAGACCATCGTTAGAGTTGGAACCTCTTTTGGCCGCAAGTGTGTAAAGTTCCCGTTGGCACCCTTGCAGCCCCAAAATGCCACCATCGTGGCTGTCATCACTTCTCTTTCAAAACCAGCATGAATCCACTACTAGCTGAACCATAGTAGACCCAATTTCGGGTTTAGTTAAGCCCATACCTCCTTCACACCTTGGTTAGGTTTTTAGTTCGAGTGCATGCCTTGGAATGCACCGGGTTAGGGTGGATTTTTATGTATATATATATATATATATGTGGATGTACATATTTATACATGTAAATATGAACGTATATATATATATATATATATATATATATATATATATATATATATATATGTGTGTGTGTACAAACATGTATGTGCCTCTTCGGGCATGTCTGAAAGCATGGATAATTATATATATGTATATATATGAACATTTGTATATACACACTTAATGATCATTTCGGTATAACCGAATGGACTTGCGACACTCTGGTGTCATGTTCAAGTAATTTCTTTAGATAATTCCACACCCCGAACCGTGGTAATGCTAATGTAATCCCCATTAGATGGGTTACTTTAGAATCACTTTCGACACGTACGTGTGTCGTGTTGCGTAAGTAAAACCCTTATGCTTTGGTTTACATTCGACAGACTAGAAAGGTATGCGGTTGAATACTTTTTTCAAATTCATGAACTTAGAGACTTCGTTGATGAATATCACAAGTGTTGTTTCGGGTCCGCAGGCGCGGCACCCATACCGTGGAAATAGCTAATGTTATTCCCATAAGATGGGATTATCCTAGACTTCGTTATAAACACATAAGTATGTTGAACCACTTGTAACGATCTTTTGATTCGCAATTGCATCTTCCCTGCAAGAGCGACGATCCACCTTGGGAAAACCAATGTTATTCCCATTAGACGGGATGTTGGTTGAGGCAAATTTCAAACCCTTGAGAATGCAAAGGTAGTTTCCATACAAGTGGGAATGTTGTTAACTTCAATCTTAACACTGAAGTATGCAAGTTAGTGCTTTTTAATTATCGCATATTATGCAAATGCCTCTATTGTTTATACTTGTGCAAAAGATAGAAACATGTGATACTCTTACACTTTGCACTTGGCACATCCTGACATTGTTACTGAGTAGTGCGTACCCTCAGGAGGTATATTGCTTGAGGCATTGGTAAGCGCATTAGGTGCGCTTACCTTATGAAATGAAAAGATAGAAAATTAAATACTATAGGGTATGAATAAACAAAAATGACCTGTTGTGGGCTCAGTTGGAGTCCTTGGGAAGTGGCCCTCGTGTTGTAAATGAACTCTTGTGTGATATACCCTGAAAATGAAATAAATAATATGGTGTTTTGACTACTTTCACGAGCAATGTGCTCCGTTGGCCGCGTGAGGCTGAGCATGTGAATGGGCAGGCCAAGTCCTCGGTTTGCGTACCCCACGGGGACCACGAGGCAAATTCCTTGTTGAGAGGTATGAATGAACATGAGCCTAAGAAAGATAACCTGCTTCGCCCCATTCACAAAATGGTTCACCTTGGGAGAGGGTGGATGGTACAACCCTGAGTGACTAGTCGTTACTACGACATGTGTTTTGACAGGAGTTGTAGCGTCCTTTGGCCTCCAGTCACTCAGAGTCAGGGAGGTCGAGGTTGCCTTTTTAGGGCCTCACTGCTACATTAGTATGGATTCAAATCTTTGCCTATGCGAGTATTTTCTCCTAGCCGTGTGCTGCTCACATGAGGTTGACTCGGTCTGTTGCTTCCCCGATTATCACACTATAATTGAATAACAGACGCCGGCCGGGTGCATGTCTCACAGAATGCTAGGTTCCTTCACATACCTGAAGGAGTAATCAGAAGAACATAAAGACTAACCAAACAACTGACTTACAGTAGTTGTTTCTTTACTTGTACTGTAGACTTTACTTTAGTTACTTTAATTGTTTCAGTTGTTACTTTGTTACTCTACTTGATGTCAGCACTTGTTACTGCTTGAGTACTTGTTACAGTTACTTCAGTTATTTGCTGCTCAGCACTCGTTACAGTTCAGTTTGCTGCTTTAGCTACTTGTTTCCCTGTTACTCCAGCTCTGTTGACCAGTACTTGTCACTTTGCACTTACCTGACATAGGCACTTACACTTGTCAGTTCTGTTATTGCTTTTCTTCTTATATGATATATGTTTATGCCTGTGGTTGTTTCTTCACCACCTCGCAAGAGGCCTGACCCCGTTTCATGGGGATGTAGGTGACGAACAGGTATAGTGCGGATAAGATGATACGCAGTGGAGGCTCGGAGGACCCACACTTGATCTGCAGATCCTGCGCCTTTTGGGTTTTTGGGGTGTTGTTGGGATGTATTTCCTATTTTGGACTTTTTATACTCTTATTTTTGTAAACATTTAAATTGTTGGGCTGTATGCCCTTTTTACGTTGTGGTTACACCTTGGTTACACTGTTTTACTTGTTGCACTCACCTGTGGTGGCCGCCCAGACTCGCGATTTTGTTGTTTTTCTAGAACCTTGCTTTCTGATGTTTTCTAGTTAAACCCTTTAAAAGAAAAAAGAAAATTTTTTCTTAGAAAATCCTAAGTTTTTCCAAAAAATCAGGGTTTGGGGCGCCACACACCATACCTGTTAATGGACATGCAGCTTACGTCGTGCTTGATTGCGGTGCTACTCATACCTTTATCTTCAATGATTTCACCAAACAACTTCATGCCTCGGTGCAACCGGTTGATAAAATGATCGAAGTGTATAACCCGTTGGGTTCACGCACCAAATGTATCCGGTGTGTGAAAAACTTGGATATTAAGATAGCAGGGCAACACTTGCCTACTGACGCCATTCTGATCGATATGATACAGTACGATGTCATTCTGGGAATGAATTGGTTGGCTTAGAATAATGCCAAGATTCTGTGCCGCGAGGGCAGAGTGATTCTATCTTGACCCGGATTGCCTAAGATGGAATACCGGTTATCTAAACCAGTTCCACAAAAAAACTCATATCAGCACTTAAGGTACAAAAATACCTTAGGAAGGGTTGTATGGCCTTTCTGTTGAGTCTCTCAGTGGAAAAATCCAACGACCAGCCCCTTGAGAGTTTGGAAGTGGTGCGGGAGTTTCCCAATGTGTTTCCTGAGAAATTACCAGTTCTTCCGCCACTTCGTGAGGTTGAATTTGGAATTCAATCCTTACCCGGAACAACGCCAATATCCAAAGCCCCATATCGAATGGCGCCTGCTGAGCTCAGTTAGTTGAAATGTCAGTTGGAAGAAGTGATGGAACAAGGGTTCATCCGTCTGAGTGTATCACCGTGGGGAGCCCCGGTGCTGTTTATAAAAAAAAAGGATGGATCCCTTTGGTTATGCATTGATTATTGGATGCTTAACCAGACAACTGTTAAAAATAAGTACTCGTTGCCTCGAATTGAGGACTTGTTCGATCAACTCAAAACTACTAGAGTATTCTCAAAGATCAACCTCAGGTCTGGGTACCATCAGCTCAAAGTTAAGGAAGAGGATATACCTAAGACTGCCTTCCGAACGAGATATGGCCATTATGAGTTCGTAGTAATGCCCTTTGGACTTACTAATGCGCCTGCTGCCTTTATGGATCTAATAAACCAGATATTCAGACCATATTTGGATAGCTTTGTCATTGTCTTCATCGATGACATTCTCGTATATTCAGAGAACAAGGAACAACACGTGGAGCACTTGAGAATCGTCCTGAAAACCCTTCAGGATAACTAACTCTATGTTAAGTTTTTAAAATGTGAATTCTGGCTAGACAAAGTGATGTTCCTTGGCCATGTGATCTCCAAAGATAGAATCACAGTAGATCCTGCAAAGGTGGAAGCTGTGATAGACTGGAAGTAGCTAGAAAATATCACTGAGGTCCGTAGCTTCCTTGGACTTGCCGGATATTATCGGAAGTTCATACAAGACTTCTCCCGAATCGTCGTACCAATGACAAAACTATTGAAAAAGGGAGTCAAGTTCGAATGGACTGACTAGTGTAAGGAGTGTTTTGAGGTTCTCAAATAGAGGCTTACCACTGCCCTTGTCCTTACCTTACCTTCTGGTCAAGGAGGCTTCGTGGCTTATACTGATGCCTCAAAAATGGGTCTGGGTTGCGTGTTGATGCAGCACAACAAAGTGATCGTCTATGTGTCACGACAGTTGAGAGTACATGAGAAAAACTATCCAACCCACGACCTGGAGCTTGTCGCGGTGATGTTCGCACTTAAAATCTGGCGACACTACCTGTATGGAGAGAAATTTGAGGTCATGTCGAACCATAAAAGCTTAAAATACCTCTTTTCTCAAAAAGAACTCAATATGCGGCAACGGCGATGGCTGAAATTCTTCAAAGACTATGAATTCACGTTTTCCTATCACCCTGAAAAGGTGAATGTCGTAGCAGATGCCCTTAGTCGCAAGACTGTTGGCACTCTAGCCAGCCTCACAGGACAATGGAAGCTGATGGAGGATTTCGTCAACTGGAAGCCATTCCTGGCTGATCCAGGAAAGATTCGATTGTCATGCCTGACGATCCATATCGAGATCCTCGATCACATCGTAGCCGAACAGTTCAAGGACCCCCACTACTTGGAATTAAAAGCTCGTGCTGAAAAAGATGATACTTTCTTCCATTTAAAAGAAGATGGAGGTATATGGATGAAAGAAAGGATTTGGGTTACAAATAACCCTGAGCTCAGAAGGGAAGTACTCCAGGAGGCTCATAGTAGCAAGTACACTATCCACCCTAAAGGTACAAAAATGTTTCGGGACTTGTAGAGAAAGTACTGGTGGAGGGGTATGAAACGTGATGTGGCTACGTATGTCTCAAAATGCTTGATCTGCCAGCATGTTAAAATCAAACATCAACGACTTGGATGAAAAATGCAACGGATCGAGATTCCAGAATGGAAATGGGAAGGCATTACGATGAATTTCATGGTAGGGTTACCTTCATCTAAGAAACAACATGACTCAATATGGGTGATCGTGGACAGACTCACCAAGTCTGCTAACTTTCTGCCAATCAACACTCGGTATTCAACGGAACAATTGGTAGAAATTTACGTTCGGGAAATCGTCAGACTCCATGGAGTGCCGATATCGATCATATCTGATTGTGACCCAAAGTTCACCTCTCACTTCTGGGAGCAACTTCAGAAAGCCCTGGGGACAAAACTCAAGTTCAGTACAGCATTCCATCCCCAAACAGATGGGCAATCTGAGCGGACCATACAGACTCTCGAAGATATGTTGAGAGCCTGTATGCTGGAATGGAAAGGTGATTGAGATTCCCACCTAGCGTTGACTGAATTTGCTTATAATAATAACCACCATGCTAGCATTGGGATGGCACTGTATGAAGCCTTGTACGAGCGACCCTGTCGATCACCAATCCATTGGGGTGAAGTGGGTGAGCTGTTATCGTCACAAAATTTTCCCCGTCTTCCCTTCCCTTGCGGGAGAGAGAGGAAAATGCTTTCGCGAGTCAAACTTGACCAGATTTTTGAAATTGTTTTGAAATACTTGCCTCCATTTTTTAAAATAGCGGGAAAATCTATGGGATGGGGCTCGACCTGTCGGTACGAGGTTCGACCGTTCCTGCCGCCTTTAACATGGGTAATCGAACCAAGGACCAAAAATGTGCTTGACTTAGTTAAATTGTCGAAATTGTGTTCTATCCTAAATGCACAGAGAATTCAGGCATGTGCTATGAGATTTCATAAAATGTAAGTTGGAAAAATATGATGTATGCTTAGAAAACATTTGGAGTTTGAAAAGCATTTCTCAGGAAAAAGATCTCTCAAGAAACTTAGGTGAACAGATTTGAAAATCACCAGAAAGTTTATGAAGATTTGGAAAAATCATGAATGGATGAAAATCCTGGGAAAATGGAGAGAATTCTTAGGAAAAGGGTAAACATTTGAAGGGAAAATGCTTCTCAGGGAAAATTCCAACTTTTTAAAACTTTCTTTGGAAAATGATTGAAATTCATTGGAAAACTCTTTGGAGAAGGAAAATCCAAACTTCGGAAATTGGAATCCTGAGAATATTGTCCTTGAAATATCTGAAAATCGACTTTGATTCTTGAGAGAGATGAGAAACTCCTTGTGAAAATGAATCTTAAGAAAGAATATTTTTCAGGGAAAATCGTGGGAAAACTTGATTTTGGAAAATCCAACTTAGAAAATTTTCAGAGTTTCTTTGAGGAATTGATTTCCAGAGAATAAGATTTTCTTGCGAAAATCATGAGAAAAGCAGATGATGCCATGATGCAGATGATTTGAATATATGAATGCACTTTGGAAAAGATATCTGAAAAGAATTTCTAAGAAATTTGTTGGAAAAATGTGTATTAAGCCAAAGTAAATTCTTCACATATTCTGACTATAGCCATGAATATGTTCAGAGTTTAATTGAGTTAATTCACAATATTTTGTAAAATTGGAAATATGATGTGCATTTTTTGAAAATAGCCTAAGAGTGTAGGCTCAATGTGACTGGTAGAAAGATGATGAATCTGGGTTTCGTCCATATTTCGACTAGGGCTGTAAATATGGACTCCACCGAGTTCGTCAACTCTCTATGATTTTCTAGATTAATTTTGAATTGGATTTGGAAGAAGATTCAAACCGGAACTCGAATCTTCTAGACCAATTCAAGACATTTGAAGAAAAGAAAAGTTGATAAGTGTAAAGATGACATTTGAGACTAGTTCAACTAGTACGAGCATCAGATTTTAGAAGAGTACCAGCACGAGCAATATGAACACTGGGTTTTGAAAAATTACTAGCATGAACACTGGGTTTTTGGAAAAGCCTGACCAATGAAAACTGAATTTAGAGGGTTTGACTAGTAAGAAATGGATTCAGAGAGTTCAGTCAGTAAAAATCGGATTTATGAAATTCAACCAGTAAAAACCGGATTTAGAAAGTTCGACCAGTGAAAACTGAATTATGGAAGTTCGACCAGTAAAAACCAGATTTAGGAAGTTCGACCAGTAAAAACCAGATTTAGGAAGTTCGACCAGTGAAAACTGGATTCAGGAAGTTCGACCAGTAAAAACCAGCTTTAGAAAGTTTGACCAGTAAAAACCGGATTTAGAAAGTTCGACCAGTGAAAACTGGATTTAGGAAGTAGGCTTCACCTGAAGGTTGATTGGTAAAAACGGTTTCGATAAAAGACTCAACCTGAAAGTCGAATTTGAAAAAGATTGGTGTTTAGAAAGCGCTTGATGATTGTGATGTGAGATTTTCAATCTTCACCCTCACGATGACCTAGACAAATGCCACGGGTCTCAAGATTTATCCCTTATCCTGAATGGGTAATAAATTTGATCTAAATTGATGCAAATGAATGCAGATGTATGCAAATGAATGCAAAATGATGTAAATGGGTACACATGCGTGCAAAATGAGAGATTTGCTTGATCCTGCCTGCATACAAGATGTTTTGAAGAGAATTTTCAAAATAATGCCTCAATGTAATGGGGGAGTAATATATTGAACGAAAGGATAAATAATTGATATTTGAGGAACGTTCTCTGAAGATAACAATGGAAAGATTGACGATGTGCTTCTTGATGGATTCGGGAGGCACTCTGAAAAAGGTTACTTCTTGTAAAAAGATATTTTGTAAAGAAGGAGAAATACAAAAGATGACACTAAGCTATGAGGAAGATTGATAATTTTATTGATGAAAGAGATGGAACCATGCCATCCATATAAAATGACAAAAGCAAAATGCAAGAATGAAAGAGTGTTGGCCTTGTCGCTCTTAGGGTGCTGATGAGCTGGCTGCTTTATCCTTTTCTTTGCCTTCCACAAGGATATTTTTATCGATATAGTCTTGGATAATATTCCTGAGAACGAAGCAGTACTCGGTATCATGCCCCATGGCCCGATGAAACTTGTAGAATTGATCTTTAAATCTTCCCCTATTGATAGGAGGATCATCGACTCTTGGGAGCTTAATCATCTCCTTGGCCAACATATACTCAAGGATTTCTTCACGTGACTAATCTAGAGGAGTAAGGTCACGTTTAAAACTCCAGTTGTCGTGCTTTTTCTTCTCTTTCTGTTGACTCAATTTTTCACTCCGCTTCGAAGACTTTTCTTTTTGACTTGTATGATCTCCCTTGTTATCTTTGTAATCGCTGCGGTTGGCATCGACGAAGAAGGTGAAATTTGTCTTCTTTTCTGAATCTTGATTATTCCTGTCGGGGGTGATGCCATCATAGAAGTCTTTGCTCCTAAAGACCTTCTTGCCCTTGTCATGGGCTTGCAAATCTTTAATCATCTTGGCCATTTCCTCAATTGTATTTGGACTGGATCATCCATTGTTTGATTTTCCAATTTATAGGTTGTCCCTTGTCTATGAGGGGATCTTTGAAATACTTGCTGGACTTCATACTCTTCATCAGTGTCACCTATTGATTTTGATTCATCAGATGTATCCTCATGTTGGATATGTTTCTTGGATATCATCAGCTGCTTCTTCAGTGTTTGACCCTTAGTCTTCTTCTTGCTAGATATCTTGCTAGATATCTTGCTAGAATTGGCCTCTGCTTGCTCTGCCATCATCTTACTCATCATCTTTTGAAACATGACATACATCTGGGGATCAACATCATCATTGCCCTGCTGATTTTTGTTTCTGATAGATCTTGAAGAGGCCATTTCCTGTTCTAAGGCTTGGCAAGTAACTGATACGTTGAACGAGTGTAATTTTTTCTGCCGGACCTTTTTTGAACCATATAAGGGTGCAAATGATCTCTGCAGAGCAAAACTGAGGATTAGCTGCTGAAAATAGTTTTGAATAGAAAGTATTTGCTGGATATTTCGATTGACAATTTGAAGGATGTCCCATTACTAAGGACTAAGTCATCGTTGGAGTCACGACAATTGCGCTGCTATTCTTTGCAAAATAAACAACTGAAAATATGCTTTGTTACCTAGTCGAGGTCGTCAAACCAAGATGAAAATTAAAGGAATTGTATTGAAGGAAAAACATGATTTTATTAATAATAAACTTGACAAAGGGGAGGGGGACAGATAATTTTCCACCACTCTTGATAATCAGAGGACACTCGAGGACCAGGAAAAATAGTGAGAGTAACAAAAGAATCTCAGCCATGTCTGGGAGAATGGTATGCTCCGGACCATTGATCTGATGTGAGATCGAACTCTGGCAAGATCCCTGATAGTAGACGAATTTCTATGTGCTTCTGTCTCTAAGAGAACTGCCTGACACAGCGCTCTGGATGGTAGTATGAGCAGAAGAATGGGCCAAGTAGCCTGAACCACTTGCCGTATGCGTAAGTATATCTGGGAGGTGATTCCTGAAGATCAAAGTAGTCCCACACGACTTCTTCTTCCTGAAGGTTATCGATTAAGAATCGGTATCACGCAACTGGAAGAAGCTTTTCACCATTGTATATGAATGAACTGGCTCGGGTTGACACATGCTAGAGAAACCAAGATTGTAATGCATAGGTGCATCCTTCGACCAGAATTGATTTTTTGAGTGTGAAATGGGTCAACCCTCGGTATAGAAAAGCGAGTGCGGCCATGGCTATGGAGAGGCGGCTGGTCTGTCTACTTCCCCACCTTCACAGATGTTGAACTATCCTGATATCCATGTAATTCCCTCCATCTGCAAAGAGAGCTAATCCCACAGTATATAAGACCATTGCATGCTGGATTCTTTCTCGAGCTGTTTGAGATAAGGAACTGACTTCCACAAATGCCCCATACTGTCTGTAGATTTTGAGTAGGTTTACATATTCATTTCCATTCTCCTCGATCAATGGCCAAGACTTGCATCCTGTCATGCGAGCAAAAGCGTCTCGGGGATCCAGACCCTTGACATTGATCAAAAATTGTTTCTCCAATGGATCTCCAGGCTGACCAGTTGGTTCAGGTAATCCCATAATCTTCGAGAATTCGTCCATCAATAAAGTCATTTCCCCCCATGGGAACCAGAAGGTACTAGTGCTCGGATTCCACCGCTCTGCCAGTGCGTGGATCAAATTGTCGTTAACTGTTTGATTTTCCACTGTAGATGCTAGTTCTAACCCACAATTGCTCAAATGGTCCAGAAACATACGAGAGAAGTTCTTGAGCCATGAATAATACCTCCGGGGAATGAAGGACCCGGTGTTGAGGACTCGATGTTCAGGAAAACCTTGTCACAGCTCGTAGGAGATGTGACCCTCAGGAAAGACAGAATCAAGTTGACTGGATGCCATCAGACTGAAAAACATGGAAAATTAGAATAAAACTTAGGAAAATATAAGGATTTTGAAAAAGATGCAGGCAGGATAAAAAAAATGAAGCAGGAAATTCGAGATCCAGAAGAACGAAAGGATGAAAAATCACCTGGAGTTTTGAGGAAAATAAAGGTGAATTTGAAAAATCATCCAGGGTTTGAATAAAGAAATACTTCATAAATTGGAAAGTGAGGTATTTAAAAAATCGTCCAATATTTTAGAAAAACTAGGGAAAATATGGAAAAGTATAGAGGAGATGACTACAACATATTCAATCACATCTTATACAAACAATCATGCACATACATCATTCCCTAAAATCTGACTCTAGATGCACCCGATTTGAAATAGTTGTAGGACCTTAATCCTAACTGTAAGGTTCAGATCAACTGTGTCCAATCATGCTACGCCGATATACTTAGGCCGAGGCCCGATGTACGTGGCATAAAATCATTTTTTCTGGTTCTAAGTTCAAGTTTTCCAACATCCTTAAGCGCCTGCCGATATACGTTGGACTATGGCCCTTGGTACGTGGCAGGGGGGCGTTAACCCAAATAGGTGGCCCAGTTGTGAGGCTTTGTCCTGAACTATGGTTCTGGAAGAAAGCCCAGCAACGTGAAGACCGGGTAAAGATAGGTGGGGTGGTTTTTGAAAACATGATCACATGCAAGAAAATCAGAAGGCTCTAAAACCTAAAGAGATAGAGATTTTAAAATTTTTGAAGAAGCAAACATTGTTTTCATACAAATCCTAGATTGAGGAGTGTTTTATTAGACCTAAGTCTATGTGAGCATGAATAATTCTCCTCAATATGGTCCTACCAAACCATGGCTAGTCTATTTGCAATCCATGTCAGCTGGGTTCAAGTCTAGGCTCCTAGGTTCACATGATATCATGAAATAAAAGCTGACATTCCATGGAACACAATTTTGACAATTTGAACTAAGTTAAACACACAATTGATCAGGCAAAGACAGGTCCTATCACGGTTGCCAAACCTATTATCATCACAAAATTTTACTTTTGCAAGTCAAACTGACCTTTGAAAAAGTTTTTGAAAATAACTCGCATCCGTTTTAAAATACAGGATAATTCCGAAGAATGGAACTTGCCTGTCGGTATGAGGTTCAACCGTTCCTGGCGCCTTTACCAGAGGTAATTGAACTAAGAATCAAGAGTGTGCTTAGCTTTGCTCAACTTGTCTAAATCATGTTCTATTTCCTAAATGCACAAAGAATCAGGCATGTGCTATGAATTTTTTGAAAATGCAAATTTAAAAACATGATATTTGCTTCAAAGTTTAGAGAAAATACTTGGAAAAGAATCCCTTTAAAAATCGTGAATCCTGATTGAGAGGATGTTTCTGAGAAAATAAAAACCGATTTCTAAAGAAATTTTGAAGTTTTGTGAAAATCGATTCTGGGAAAACATGGTTAATTCTGAGAAAAATTTGAATTTTGAACTTTGGAATTGAAGATGTTAGGATTTGGAAATTGAAAATATAACTTGGAAAATCAGGATTTTGAACTTGAGAAACACTTGAAATATCCTTTGAAAACTCAATGTTTTGAGAAAATCAATTTTTGAATAAGACTTGGAAAATTTTGAGAAAATCAATTACTCTGAATGGGAATTAGAATTTGCAAATTGAATGAAATGAATGAATAGGGATTTGAAAGTAATGATTTTGAGGAATTGAGAAAATCCTTTTTGTATTTTTGAGAAATGCAGTGCATTTTGAAGTTAGCCTAAGAGTGTAGGCTGAATGTGGCTAATACGAAGATCACAAATCTGAGTCTCATTCGTATTCTAACTATGGCCATAAATACGAATTCCACCGAGTTTGTCAACTCCCTAAGAGCTAGTGCACGTGCCATTCATATAGACCATGGTGGATTTGTAAAAATATATGCATGAATGATGCATTCATCAAATATTAAAATTTACAGAATTAAACTATATGCGATGCATCCTATTCTATGCAAGAATTGAAATTCTTATTCCAAAGTTTACATTTAATTTACATCACTAATTGAATTTAAATACAGGAAAATAAAGTCTTCAATATCATTGCAAAACTAGAAAACTTGTTAGTGAAGATATGTTGGCTTTTCTAGAATTATCTAGTAATATCTAGAAATTACTCGATTTTGCTAGATATAAGCATTTTTCCATGATTCCCTGAGATAAACATAATGAAATATGAAATAAAATTAAATAAATATGAAAATGAGATTTGAAAATTCAAAATTGTGGTCAAGATGACCAAAATACCCCTGATAGCAAGACTATGGCCTTTAAACTAGGGTTTCAGAAAGATATTTTGTAAAATACAACTTTTAAAATTCAAATGAGGATAAATTGAACTAAACATGATATGATATGATTAAAAATGAGAAAATTAGGGTTTAGAATTTCGAAATTGAGGTCAAATGACCAAATTGCCCCCAATAGCAAGACTATGGCCTTGAAATCAGGGTTTTTTAAAATAAATTTTGGTAAAAACTTTGGATTTAGGATTGAAATAAACATAAAATAGACCAGGAAGCATCCTAATATGATTCTAAACATGAAAAAACCCTAAAAACATGAACTTATACACGAAAATCAAGAAATATCATGAAAATCATGATTTTAGCAGTGTTTCGGGATCCTGCGGGCACCCTATTTTGCAATTTGATCCATTCAAGCATCAAATGGATTCCAAAATTGATAAAAATCGACACCTACACTTTTTATCACCCTAAAATCAGATTGGAATCATAAAAATATATTTTTGACATTATTCCAATTCAAAAATTGCATTAAAACCCTAAAATATGCTATTTTTACCCATGGTCACATACCAGTTTTAGTGTTAGACCCGAATCAGGGGTCAATTCACCATGAAAATTCTTGAAATTTTACAGAGGTAAACCAAACAGAGAATCTCTTTCTTACAGATCGGAAAAATCATCTTCGATGAGGGAGATCCCATTCCGGCAATATGGACTTAAATATATCGAATCTAAAATTCGTTAAAACAGGTACTTCCGATTGAAAATACAGAAACAAATAGCATACTTCATCAAAAATTTCTGAAATTTCTGAATTAAATTGTAGACAAGAAAAATAATAAACTTTTTTTTTACAGATCATGAATCAGATCTACGGTTTGAGATCTATGATCAATACAAGTTGGATTAGGGTTTTTATAAATCATAACGAGTTTTAAAAGATGGACCTGATTTTCTGACAGAGGAAAAATACCAAACAGCGACAAAAAATTATAAAACTTTTACAGTAAATAGCCTGCATCAGCACAAAGCTACTGCACTTTACAGATCTCGAATTGAATATCAGATGAGAGAAATAACACATCTGCAAGTTAGGCTTGAAATTAAACAACGATTTTAATCAACAGAAATCCCGATTTTACTTTGTATTTTATTAACAAGGTTCCCGAATCCCAAAATATTTGAATTTTTTATAGTAGTTCACTGACATATTCGTGTATCACATATAAAAAAATCAGTAATTTCTAACCAGTATTTCAATATAAACTAACATGATTTCTACTGATCTGAAATTAAAATCTACAGAAATCTAAGAAACACTAAGAAAAATATGATTTAATCACAAAAAACCATAAAACTTATCTAAACAGCAAAAAAAAATTGATTTTAATGATGAAACACATGTAATAAACATTAATATGCTAAAAAAATAAATAAAACACAGGGAATCCATGGTTAGATTTTGATTTACCCATTAAAAGATGGATTCGACCCATTAAACGGGTGAATCGTAATCTTTTTCGGGCGTTTAGCATAATAAATAAAAAAATAAACATTGTTAATGAATCAAAACATGTAAGGCACCATAAAACATCAGCTTAACATCATCTTGAGGTCCTCACATGATTTTTTTGAAATAAAAGAAAAGAAAAAGCATGCTAAAAGAGGCGATAATGGTTATTTTAATGAGAAAAAGTAATAAAAATGATGAAAATAATAAAATAAATTAAATAAAACCTTACCTTGGGTCTGCAACAATGGCGGAAGGAGAGGAGGTCTGAAGAGGAGAGAGAGGCCAAGAAATTGGGAGAGAAAACTGAGGGAACAACTATAGTAACAACTAAAGTAATGGTGCAACATGCATACAAAGAAGTAACCGATGGTATCAAGTACAGAACAACACAGCAACCAAGGTAACCACTGAACAAGAGAGGCAACTGAGGGAACAACCAAACACGTACAGTAACTGAAGCACAGACTACAGAGCAAGTAAAGTAGCAACTATAGTAAGTCAGCTGTTTGGTTAGTCTTTAAGTTCTTCTGATTACTCCTTCGGGTACGCGAAGGAAACCTCGCATTCTGTGAGACATGCACCCAGCGTCTGTTATTCAAGTTCTAGTGTGGTAACCGGGGAAGCTACATACCGAGTTAACCTCATGCGAGCAACACACGACTAGGAGAAAATACTCGCATAGGCAAGGATTGCATTCCATACTACTGCAGTAGTGAGGTCCTAAGAAGGTAACCTCGACCTCCCTGACTCTGAGTGACTGGAGGCCAAAGGACGCTACAACTCCTGTCAAAACACATGTCGTAGTAACGACTAGTCACTCAGGGTTGTACCATCCACCCTCTCCCAAGGTGAACTGTTTTGTGAATGGGGCGAAGCATGTTTATCTTTCTTAGGCTCATGTCCATTCATACCTCTCTACAAGGAATTTGCCTCGTGGTCCCTGCGGGTACACAAAACGAGGACTTGGCCTGCCCATTCACGTGCTCAGCCTTACACGGCCAACAGAGCACACTGCTCATGAAAGCAGTCACAACACCATATTATTTATTTCTGTTTAGGGTATATCACACAAGAGTCCATACACAACACAAGGGGCACTGCCCGAGGACTCCAACTGAGCCCACAACAAGTCATTTACATTTATACCCTATGGTGTTTAGATTTCTTTTCATTTCATGAAGTAAGTGCATGTAGTGCGCTTACCAATGCCTCAAGCAAGGTACCTCCTCAGGGTATGCACTACTCAATATCTGTGTCAAGATGTGCCAAGTGCAAAGTGTCAGAGTATCACATGTTTCTATCTTTTGCACAAGTATAAACAATAGGGACATTACATATATCATTTCGGAGAGACAATTAAGTGTACAACAATTACACCTTCACCTACATATGATATTTCATCACAATTCCGTTATACGGAGCATTGTTTCTAAAACATTGACAATGGTACTACACACATCCACAAGCAAGGCAAAACAATACAAGTATGTACTAAACAATCAAGTGTGAGCATGCATCATAACTCAATGTAATAATATGAACTAAGTGAGTAAATAACAAGTGCGAGTAGTCATGCATGAGCAGAATACGACAAGTACACAAACAAGCTAATTCAACATTGCCAAGCAACTTGCCTCATGATGAGACAGTTAGAAACATATGGCCACGGTAAAACCGCTCTCGAACAAATCAAGACAAGCATACAAAGCATGTATCTTTAACATAAGCGAGCTCGTCTCACAAAGTGAACCTACAGCTCGAAAACCCGCCAAGGAGTTCTACGACCTGGATACACAAAGTATAGTCGTACAAACACTTAAATCTCGTGAATCCCATAATTATATAACGAGGGACAAGTACATCAAAAAGTGTACAAAAGCTAAGTGTCATGAACACATAGGAGGAGGCACATTGTTCGAATCATCGAACCAAAGCATTTGGATAATCTAATCTCATGCAAACAAAACACACGACTCTCCTTGGTAAACACTGAACCGCATCACACACAAGCGCTAATATGCTGCACCATTGGCTAATCCACACAAGCGGAGAGTACTAACTCCAATGCATTTAGCGTGACATTGCACTCGTAACAAAATACATATTTAACTATTTATTTCTACTATCATGGCGGAGACAAAGACAGTTGTTTGCAAAGAGGTAAAGTGGCATCTATGTCATGCAATGGGGGAATGCGGCTAGTCAACTAGCTATCTCATGCAAAAGACTGTGAAACTACAAGGACGAAGCCCGAATGCAAGCTGCACCAAAAACCACAGCAGCATCAACCTAATCTGACCGTAACAAAGGTCAAGCTCTCGCCTAAAATTTACAGCACCATCCCAACTAGAATGCGATCAAAGTGCTGCCATCGCATGACTCGGGAACGAAGTCTCCAAAATACCATAAAGGTGATTCTACCATGCGAGTCCACGTGGCCCACTGGTCTGGACAACGATATAGACCTAGGCAGCTGAATCATCGGGTTATGTATCGTAGGTACTAGTGCAGTCCCATAGGCTGCAGTCTGGAACTCTCTATCGAAGAGGAAAATGAGACTAAAGGGAGGAAAATCCAATAACTGTGTTGGAACAGTCCCCATAGGGGTCGGCAACCTTACCCACCACACTGATGTAAAAAGGCACTAAGCGCACACATGCATGCCCGGCATGGGATGTGCTGTCGAACTGCGGCAGCACCCTCGACGAGGTGTCAACAAACCATTGCTGCAAGGATCCAACTGAAAAAGAAGATGGAGACAGACAACAAGTTGTACTGTCTCGCAACCCGCATACTGCTGGGACAGAATCCCCTGGACCAAGTAGGTTTGGCCCAGAAAGTACCACCAATGGTGGTCACGGCAACAAGAAGAGGCAAGCATCATAGAACATAAAATTACTGATGTAACATCGTGAACTGTGTATGAATACACATGGACATGTATGTGCATCGTGTCATAAGCGCGAGAACTAGACAAGTGACAATGCCAAACATTGCATGTTATGATGAGACAGTTAGAAGCATTTGTCACGGTAAAGCGTGACTCACAAGCTGTGCCAAGGTTCATAATCCATGTATCGCAACCATAAGCGAGCTCATCTCGCTAAGTGGGGCCATTGCCCGCAACAGGACTCGCCAAGGAGTTCCAATAGTTGCATGAGTCTCATAAGACTGCAATTCCATAAGGGTGCTTCAAACTCCCTTCATACTTAGGGAAAACATGGAATTTTCCATTATGATTGTACATTCGAATATTACCAAGGCGAACATGCGATAACATTCATTAGAGCAAAAACTTATGTGCTCAAGCGTGTACAACTATGCCATAAATTTCATAATTAAGTAAACCTTATTTTTTTTTTGAAGGCATGAAACAAGCATCAAAAGTACTTCATGTTCTTGTGCAAAAGTGAGAACATACACAAAAGGTGTGCATCCACATTACCCATATTGATGGGTTCATCCATATATTACGTAGTTTGTTACAGTATCTTGCAATCATTATCTCGTGATGATTGCGTAAATAGACAAGTAGTTTGGTCGTGCCATTGTAGGACAAGAGAAGTGCTATCAGCTTCTCACTATTGTAAAAACCTCAATTTACGAAAGGCATTGGACAAAGTGTCATAATACCAATTACGTACGACAAGGGGATTGCCAACGCTACATTTATTTCATTTTGACAAGAACCAATGGTTCCTTAACTAAGCAAAAACCCTTAATTTACTTAGAAGCCTTCGATAGGGTGGCATTAGCACAAAAAACGTGATCTAATGCAAAGCAAGCATTTGCGTACTATGCTAAAGTGGTCGTATCCACAATGAGGGTGGACTATACTACTCAAAAGGACAGTTCTACCATAACATTGGGCTTTACGCAACCGATAACGTAACTTCTCATCAGACAATGCGTACCCGCGACACGGTTCGTAGTTAGCCAAAACACTCATGGGTTCATGGGGATATCGGGACCCACATCAATCGACCTTGCAGCCCATCGGCTGCAGCTAGGAGGTTTACTAAAATACAACAACGATGCTAAGGGTGTGGCAAAAGAAGGAAATCCAGTTTTGGCTGGAGTTGTCCCAAGCTGACCTACCTATCTAGCAGCTGTATCGGTGCCATGGGGCACCAGCGAACTTAAGCAAGTCCCGCTGGGCTGTGCTGCCAAGACATGGCAGCACCCACGATGAGGTGACAACCAGCTACTTGCTGCTGGAGCTGCACCACCGGGACCAAAAGGGATGTTCATGGAAAGACTACCCGCACGGGTTGCGGCATCGCAAAGACCCAGGTCTGGACCGACTGGTCCAGACCCACCAAACAAATGTGCTCAAGCCCGACAAGGTCTGGACCACGTGTCCAGACCCCAAGTGGGTTCGTCCATCGGCAAACGAAGGGGGCGCAGGCCTTTCAGCCCGCACCCGGAGGCGACCCACCTGCTGCAACTTGTTTGCAGCAGGCTCACCTAACAAGGTCCAGGTCTGGACCGACTGGTCCAGACCTAAGTTGGCTCCAGCCAACGACCAAGGAAAAAAGGGTGCAGGCTCTGCAGCCTACACCCGGTTGCAGCCCATACGCTGCAACCGATGCAGCAGTCCAAGCCCAGCTGGAGGGCGAGGAGGGCTTACGCCCGAACCGAACAGAAACATGGATGGTGTGCAGAGCATGACGCCCAGCCGATTATGCTGGGATAGTGTCGTGACTAGTCTGGACCATATTCGGTCCAGACCCAGTCCGACCAGAGGGAAAACGGCCCACACCCACCCAAGTTGGTGGGTTCGGCCAAAGATCACGCTTAACCAAAGGAAAAGAGAACGTTCCAGCTGGGGCGATCCGGGTCATCAGTTGCTGGACACGTCAAGCAGCCTGGTCATGCTGAAACAACTCAAAAATAGCAGCAAAAAGGATGGAAAAGGGGTATGGCTGATGTGCACTACCAACTAGGCTCAACTCAACTAGCCCAGGCCAACAACTAATCCAACGGGAGTTGGTTCAAAAAGAATGAGTTGTATGGCGTGGGGCTGTCCACGGTCTCCTTGCCAACCGAAACTCCCTTGCAATACAATAAACAAGATGTGTTGATTCAAATGGAAATGCAAGCAACCGTGAAACCATTTCCAACTAAACTACAAAACTAGAAAAAGAAACAATTACACGTAATGGGAAAACACGAGCCATGGAGAGGTGTTCTACCATGATTTTCTTAATGCAATATATGTGTGAGCATGCTAAAACATAAATACCTAAATGTGAAATGGCTTCCAGCCAATGTGAAATTGGAAATTCTTCCGCAGTGCATGCAAGTGAACACATAAAACAAAAGCAAGCGTACTACGAATATGCTCAATCGAAGCTCACAAATCTGAAGAAGAATGCATGCAATGGTAGTTCACGACATATGCAGGAACATGTAGAGCCTATGCAAATCGAAACCCACGATGGTAAATGAGAGAAAAGCTCACGAAAAGAAAAGCATGAACATGTAAAATTTTGTTTAAGAATGAAACCCACAATCATGCAAAGAAAGCTCACGATTTCTCTTTTTTTTTTAACACATTGGAAGTGACGTTTGTCTCACCTTCGAGGCTTTGAGTCAACAATGGAGGAGATGAAGATTGAAGCTACGGTTTGAAGTTGCAGCTGGGTTCACACCACTCACTCACGTTTTTTGGAGAAGGAAGGAGAGGAGGAGAGAGAAGCTCCAAGGAAAAACGCCCAAGGGGTCTCCTCTTTCTCTCTCTTTAATCTTTAAATAGGTTAGGTCTTTTAGATTGAATGGTTAGGATTAAAAGAGAGGTGATGGACGGTTGGGTGCTCCACGCCCCCCCATAGCCAGCCCACACCCAATGCATGTTGGTCTTTTGAACTTTTAAAAAGTCTTTTCAAAAATGCCATTGAAAGGGTTTTAGAAAAACCTTTAAAACTTGAAGAAATTACAAGGGCTGCCCCTAAGGCTTAGCCAATCGGTTTTTGTTATTTGAAATCCTTCAAAAGGGTTGCAAAAATGCCATGAGGCACCAGCCCCATGCCTCTCTTTGAGAAGTGCGCCCCTCATAATGCTTCATTATGAGGTTTTGAAAAGATCTATGGCCAATAGTGGCCTCCTTTTCAAATGCCATGCAAAATATTTCAAAAGTGTCACCCATCTGGTCAAACCTTGACCATCTGGTCAACCATGACTAAAAACGTCCTCTAGAGAGGATGCCCAATGGATTTGGGTCCTCTCCTAGTTGATCCGGTCCAAATCCAAAAATTGCCATTTGTAGTATTTCAAAACCACGCTTAACTAATGCATTAAAATACTAAATAAATTCCAATAAATCATTTAGTGATCTTTATAATCTCAATTAACATGGAATGCACAATGCTTTTCAATAAAATTGCCTTTCGTTTGTAAGAATTAAGCGTATTATGATTTTGGGTCCAAAACTCGTAATTCACATGCACTGACGAGGTTTTACGTTGTATAGATCCCAAATTCGGGGACAAGCTATAAAAATATACTATAAATTAACCCTTAAAATTTCAAAGATTAATTCATCCAGAATTAGGCACTTCTTACTTACACAGTATATTTACGCGATTTTCGGGTCGCACGTGCAAAACCAAAACACAAGGCACATTCAAAATATACTTAATTATGCAATATAACTTCGTAATTATATGAAAGCATACATATTAACACTAAGTAAGCAGTAAATTCCTCAAAAATATTCGCGGGTCTTACAGTGAAGACCGGGTAAAGATAGGTAAAGGGGTTTTTGAAAAATGATCACATGCAAGAAATAGAGGGCTCTAAATCCTAGAGAGATAGATTTTTGAATTTTTTTAAAGAAGCATACATTGTTTGCATTCAGATCCTAAATTGAGGAGAGTTGTACTTAGACCTAAGTCTATGTGAACATGAAAATATCTCCTCAATATAGTCCTACCAAACCATGCCTAGTCTATATGCAATTGATGTCAGCTAGGTCAAAATGTAGGCTCCTAGGTTTGCATGATATCAAAAAGTAAAGAGCTGACATTTTTTAGAACACAGTTTCGATAATTGAACTAAGCCAAGCACATTTTTTATCAGACAAGGACAGGTCCCATCACGGTCGCCAAACCTGTTATCATCGCAAAATTTCTTCCCTTCCCTGCGGGAGAGAGGGGAAAATGATTTTGCGAGTCAAACTTGACCAGAGTTTTGAAAATTGCTTTGAAATACTTGCCTCCGTTTTGAAAATAGCAGGAAAATCCATGGGATGGTGCTCGACCTGTTGGTACCAGGTTCGACCGTTCCTGCCGCCTTTAACAAGGGTAATCGAACCAAGGACCAAAAATGTGCTTGACTTAGTTAAATCATCAAAATCGTGTTCTATCCTAAATGCACAAGGAATTCAGGCATGTGCTATGAGATTCTGTAAAATGTAAGTTGGAAAAACATGATGTATGCTTAGAAAACATTTGGGAGTTGGAAAATATTTCTCAGAAAAAGATGGAAATCAATCTCTTAGGAAACTCTGATGAAAAGATTTGAAATCTCAAGAAAATTTATAAAGATTTGGGAAAATCATTAATGGATAAAAATCTTGGAAAAGTGGAAAGAATTCTTGAGAAAAGATGAACATTTGAAAGAGGAAATGTTTGACAGGAAAAAATTGACTTTGAAAACTTTCTTTGGAAAATGATTGAAATATATGGGAAAACTCTTTGGAGAAGGAACATCAAAACTCAGGAAATTGAAATCCTGAGAATATTGAATTTGAAATATTTGAAAATCGATTTTGATTCTTGAGAAAGATGAGAAATTCCTTCTGAAAATGAATCTTAAGAAAAGAATATTTTCCAGGGAAAATCATGGAAAAATTGATTTGGAAAATCCAATTTTGAAAATTTTCAGAGTTTCTTGAGGAATCGATTCCATGGAATGAAATTTTCTTGAGAAAATCATGAGAAAGAAGATGATGCCATGATGCGGATAATTTGAATGGATGAATGTACTTTGAGAAAATATCTTTTCAGGAAAATATGCAATTTTAGAATTAAACTAAGTAATATCACCACATATTCCGACTATGGTCATGAATGTGCTAGTAATTTACTTAGCTAATTCTAAAATATTTGGTAAAATTGAAAGTATGTAGTGAAATTTTGGAAGATAGCCTAAGAGTGTAGGCTCAATGTAACTGGTAGAAAGATGATGAATCTGGGTCTCGTCCATATTCCGACTAGGGCCGTAAATATGGATTCCACCGAGTTCATCAACTCCCTAAGAGTTGGTGCACGTGCCATTCGTGTACATCCATAGTGATTTTGAAATGTAGTGCATGAACCACATAGTCAGGATATTACATAAATCACACTACATGATATGCATCCTAATCTAAGCAGTAAAAGTAAATATTATTCCAAATTTGATTATTACATCTCTGACATAAAGCAAAATAAATGAATAAAAAAAAAGAATACAGAGTTAAAAGAATCAACATCCTCCATATTTTCCTGCAAAAGTGGGTTAGTATGAGGAGTGGACATACAAGATACCCAAGAAAATATATATACATATATATATATATATATATTTATGTATAAATTTACATGAAGATATATATACATATATATATGTTTCTATAATTGCAAGTCTAAAAAAAATTCAATTTGCACCTATGTTGCACATATGAGATATATACTAGAATATTGGATGACTGGAAGCATGAGGATATGCTATGGAATGCCATAATATACAACAATGTTTGATGATATACATAGTCAATGAGATGGATACACATATGAGAAATGACAATATCTACAGGTGATGAATGTAACATACATGCACATATATGTAGTAAGTTAGGCATATATACAAGGATGGGTAACGGATGGTTGATATATAATCCCATGGATGCTGTTGCATTTCTAAACAACGTAAGGTATGGTTGTTGATGCTGATATCAAATGCTCACTATACCACAACATGATCTAAATTTATGATATAGTGACTTACAGGGAGGGAAACATGATATGAAAATCAAATTACAATATGAACGAATACAGGTGATATGAAAATCAAATTACAATATGCTGTGAGGAGTGGTTAATATCACATACTTTATATGAGGCTCTTTGATGTGTGTGGGGTCTATCTATACAGTAGGTGAAGTAGTAGCCTATGCCATTTATAACATAACAGGTGCAGAGAACCGACTGTGTAATGAAATGAATATGGACAGTGGCAAAACTAATGCAAATGGACATAAGTAGTAATGAGTTGAAACAAATGAGTGTGACAACATGTGGAGGGCCTACAATGATACGACTATCGGCTACTGTAGGGTGTACAAACGACTTCAAATGAAACAACAACCATCGACTTAAACATGCGGGTAATGTAGAAGTTTTATGGAGTTTAACTGACTTTTAACCTTGCAGCCATGTGCTAGCTTTTAGCAATTTGGGGGTCATAGTGTCAACAAGAGCATGCTCTCTTGCTTTTACAAGTTTTGGCAACAAATATAGATAAGGTACATGCTACTGATGGTACAAAAATAAAACAACAATGCATATGTATGATAAGAGAGTTACAACAATAAAAAAAAATGTGTACATTGTGATATACCAATATTGAAATGACAGTAAGCATAGGGAATGAAAGGAGTCATGTAGCAATGAATGCTATTATTTACCATGGGAGACACGGGTGGCTGATGAATAACAGAGAATATTCAGGTAGATAAGTAGTGAAATGAAAATATGTTGATCACTATGGCACATATAGGTAATGGAATGGGATCACAATAGTATCTAGGGATTACCTGTAATGGGTAAAATCGATGCATGTGATAAGAAATAGCAGACTGATGCTGAAGAGATTTTACATGCTAACTAGCTAACAATTGACATATAGCATAAATCAGCAATAATGAAATCTGGATACACAAAATCGATGTTACTGATCATATATGGCGACTGCATGACCGCATCATTTTACTATTCAGCATTTTCATACAGACAATGGTTATCACCACCAGCTGCATGGTTTCTTCTGCTGCAAATATGATGTCCTCCTAAATAACAAAGCTCGCCAAGGAAATTATGCCATATAAATTTGCGGATCGAAAGATATCAAAGTAGAAAATAGAATAAAACACCCTGTATAGACATAATAAATCCATAAATTGTTTCTAGCTAATATTTACAGCAACCTAATAGATCGAAAACATAATGCTGCCACTGTTCTCAAATGGCCTCACTAGTCTCATCATCAGCAACCCACTAAGAATCTACCTGATGGATTCGCAGCTGATGAGGGGATACTGATCTTCTTTCCAATGATAATTGTATATTTACTGAAAACAAAGATAGCTGAAGGCAGAACATTAAATGTCTGGCATGGCACTTCATTATAAAACAGAATGGAGGAATACAGAGAGTTCATCAATATGTGGATATGACTATTACGTGAACTGAGACATAAAACGAGTCAAGATAATCACCTAAATTAACATTAATGAGATAGTGTTCAGAATGTAAGACATGATATTGTAAGGTGCTGGAATCAGTTGGTAGCAATGGTGTTCTTCCAGATGATAGCCCATCGTCATCAAGAATTTCAGAGTAACATTAATAACTTCAGATTGATACTGAAGCTCAAAAGAAAAAGCACTGAAGCCCAGAACAGGTTACTAAGATCTCTTACACACGACCATTTATGAAACATGAAGCATGAACCATGTTAGTATATAACATAGAACCTGAAAGCACCGAAAATGTATGAAATCATAAAAAAAAAAATGATGCCAAGCGAGATAGAATGTTAACAGAGTGGAAAAGGATAATGAATTTACATGTGGTGTCTTTGTTAATGACAGCCTTTGCTGTACGATGAGTACTACTGGACTATCGTTTAACCCATGATATGCAGATGTTATTGCCAAATGCGTATGGGCCTAGGGAGACCCCTAACATACAAAAGAAATAGAATGAATGTTATGCAGAACACCTGAAAAATGAAGACAGTCACACTAAAATGGATGGGTTATCATTAATGACACAAAAGTTTTTATTCACTGCATTTTGCAGAAAATGGACATAAAATGAGATCTTCCCTTTTTACTTTTTTATTTTTATTTTTTGGTACAGTGATACTCTTGGACAAGAATGCAATCAATGGTACACCAGGTGATGCAACCTGGACATGAAACTGAAAAAAAAAAAAACACGAATTTGCATATGAAACCTTACTCCTCAATGTTATGATGCTGAAACAGGGCTGATGGAATCTTTAGGGAAAATAGCAATTTAATCAAAACACGGTTATTCGCGTGAATCGACAACACCATTGCGAGGTGTGATCGATTCCTAATATATGGAAATGAATAAAGACGCATACCACATCATTAAATGTAATGGATCCGCAACATGTATGTTATGAACATGATGCACATTTTACCTAAAAGTGAAAGTAAAGAGTCTGTACCTTGTTTCAACAGGGGTTGAGAGGATCCCTTCCTTTTGAGGGTTCTGCTGAAGGTTGATCATGCAGATTGAAGCTCCTAAATTCCAGCCGCTGGAAGTTTGTCTCTTTGAAAGGCAATGAAAAGACAGAGGGCTAATAATCGTAATGCCAAGAGGAAGGAAAAGATAGATTAGGGAAGAAAAAAGGGGGTTTGAGAGATGGGAGGAGAAGCAATTGGGGGTCGGCTTCTTGCTAGCTGAGAGGAGAAGGGGCAAAAAGGGGGAAATGGCTGATGGAGTCAAAAAAAGGAAATCGCAGATCAGGCTCCTTCTTCCCTCCCCCTTCTTGAAAAAATCGCAGATTGGGGCCTTTTAATGAATGGCCTCCCCTTCCTCCACAAAATCTGATCTTTTTCCCTCTTCTTCAATCGGTTTTGATAACCTTTTAAAACAAATTTTTGAAATATTTTGAAAGGCTCGCCGTTTTGAGAGGGGGACGACTCCTTTTCTCAAGAAGAATTTTGAAAACTTAGGTAAAAATGAAATTTTGGGTAGGGTTTCACGGTGGCTCCATTTGGGGCTGAAAAGTAATAATAACAAAATGAGTAAATCGAGTTTTTTAAGGTGGTGCCACCTCGGGGTGGATTTGAAAGCTTTTTGAAGTAAAAAAAAAATGTTTTTCTTTGTAGAAAACTCTAGTGGGGCGCCACCTATGCGTGGGACCCTTGGCTATTTTGTAAAATAAATAAATGAAAATTGAAAGGAGGGTTTTATAAATTGGTGTCACCTCAGGGTGGGCCCTGCTTGAAAGTAAGAGAAATGCTTTGAGAGTTTGAGTATGACGCCACCTCAGGGTGGGTCCCACGTCATTTTATTTGAAGTAAAAGCAGGATAAATTCTTTTTGGGATCTTTGTAATAGTAGGCTAGTTTAGAAAATACGAAGTAAAAAAATTGGTTTGGTTCCAGGAAGAAAGTGGTCCTTCAGGGCAAAATTTAAAAAGATGCAGAGATTTTATAAAGAAATTCAGACTCCTTTTGCAAAAGTTTGAAATAAATTCTTTAAAATTGTGTCCCCTTCTTTCCAACTGACGAAATTTTAAAATCAATATCAAAACTATCCAGATTGTTTTCTTGAGAAAACTTTTTGTAATTCAGAGTCTTGGGGGTAAAATGGGAAGAATTGGCAATTTTGAAGATCGAGGGTTTTGAAATCAATTTTGAAAAGGGTTAAAACTCGAATCTGGATTGAGGATTTTGAAATCGAGAGTTCTGAACCTCGAAATGACATGTTGTGTAGTGAAATGATATGAAATGCTCATGCGATGATATGCAAAGACATGTTTCAAGAAATACTACTCTGAATCAGGAATTGGAAATTATAGCTTCTTGTCAAGAATAAGATTTTGAAAATTTGCAGTTTGAAGATATTTCTGAGCCTAAATAGAGAAATTTTGAGACTTGAGAATGAATTTTTGGACTTTCTGCAAGGTCCAATCTCAGAAAATAACCATTTTGCCCTTCATTGATCTCGAAAAACTGAATTGTGATGATTGATGGAGATGTCAGGGAGGTGAGTGAAAATTTGGGGTGTTTACACCATCCCCTTTGACAGCATATATTCGAGGATATCTTCTCGGGATTATTCCAAAGCAGTGAATTCCCGATCATAACTTCATCCATCATGCTTTGGTTTCTCTTTGCTGCTTCGCTTCAGGCTGCTGTACTGGCTAAGCGGGCTGTGGCCTAACAAATTTCCCTTTCTGGGCTGCAGAGTTCGTTCTTTTAGCCCTGGAGTGTCCTGAATTCTTGTTGCGATTTTTCTTGTTCTTCTTGCTGCCAGAATTGCTGCTACTGCCTAAAAATTTTGTAGCATAAGCAACGTGTGCTTTCTTCTTCTGCTCAAAGTTACCTCGAATGAAAGGGTAACCTTCATACAAATCGTTGTCTAATCCTATTTCGAGTCATTCGGCTCTCTTAATCAGCTTAATGAATGACTTTGCTGGAGATATGGAAATGAGATTCCTCAGAGGCTAGGCAAAGTTATTCAGAATAATTTGCAGTGCATGTTCCTCTGGGATGGGAACCTTCATTCTTTTACAGCTGCTTCTCCACCTGTGGATGAATTCGCCAGCTTTTTCATTTTCATTATGTTTAATATTGTATAAATGGTTGAGAGTTGGTGTGGCTTCAATATTGAACATGAAGCGCTCGATGAAAAGATTTACTACTTTATCGAACTCTCATAGTTTGATAGGGTTAATGTGGTCCGCATACCACCTGGCCACTATACCTTCTAGGCTGCGGGGAAAGCAGATGAACAGAGCCTTGTTATCTTTCCTGAAACGGCCGCACTTTGCGTAGAACGTGGCCAAATGAGCCTTTTGATTGCCCGTTCCATCAAACTTAAGGAATTTTCGAGGGAGATTCTCCAGATTGTCATCCCCGTCTAGGCCGTTGTAGAAATCTTTGCCAGAATAGGTATGCTTGCCTTTACTCTTGGCCTGAATGTCTATGATTGCCCGAGTCATTTCTCTTAATTGCTCGTGCATCGAATCCTCAACTGGAGTGAGTTTATTCACAGATTTTGGCTCTACGGTGATCGTTACAAACTGCCATGAAGGATTCTCACTATAGACAAACTGCCCTTCCTTTTCTGACTCTTCTTCTGCTGATTCTGATTCCTCAGAAGTAGTGTCAGGCTGAGCCTTTTTTCTGACAATCTGGACCTGCTTTTTCACAGCCCTTTTCTTTAATTTGCTTTTTGAAACAACCTTCTTCAGAGTGGCCTCAGCTTGTTCTGACATCATTCTTGCCATCATTTTTTGGAATAGACCATACATAGCAAGATCGATATCATCTCCCTTGTTCTGACTCTATCCTCTGATCGACTTGGGAGAGTCCATCTCTTCGTTCTCACTGTCACTGTGCTGAGGGACCGTTTCTTTCCCAGCTCTTGTTTGAACCATCCTTACAATGCCAATGCTTTCTACAGAATAAGAGGATGGTTAGAGCAGGGAAGATTTTTTTTTTTTAAATGACATTTTTGAGAAAAGAATGGGAGACTTGGTAGACAATAAAAAAAGGATTATCCCATTACCAGGGATTGGGTGTCACAAAATTTATGACAATAGCGCGTCATCATTCTCATGACAACATAAATGTGCCTTGTTACCTAGGCGAGGTTGTCAATCATGATAAGAGATATTGAAGAAAACAAGGAGAATATTTAAAACAATATCCCCATTGTCGGAGACAAGATCGCCACAAACATCGCGGCTATCTACGCTCAAAATAATATTTGGCCAAAAAATGCTTTTCAGCAAAATAAAAAGTGAATTTTATTAAAAAATAGATTCAAAGACAAAGAGGGGGTGGACAGACAGTTTGCCACCACTCTTGATATTTAGCAGATACATTGGGTCCAGGAAATACAGACATAGAAATGAAAGAATCCCAAGTGTATTTGGTTACATGGTATGCCCAAGACCACTAATCCGACTGCAAATCGAATTCTGGCATGTGGCCTGCCGGGAAGCGAGTGTTGACACAAACCTGCCGTTGCGAGAACTGTCTGAGACACCTCTCTGGCTGATAGTCAACACAGAAGAAGGGACCAAGCAATCTGTAACGCTTGTTACGAGCATAAGTGTAGCGAGAAACTGATTCTTGTCTATCGAAGTAATCCCAAACGATGTCCTCCTGATGCAAACTCTCGATTGAAGCTCGATGCTGAATGGCAGACTTCGGTTTCTTGTTGTTGAACCTGAAGGAACTGGCGTTTGACGACTGTGAATACCCCAAATTTTTCAAAATGATTGTAAATATTCCCTTTTTACCCCTAACCCTCATTTTTTTGACAAAATTGAGTCATTTTAAAACAAAACTCCAGTTTATTCTCGATTTTTTTGGAGTCAAATCAATCTTCTTATATCTGAGTGAATTTTGGTCCAGATTTAGTTAAAATCAAAATTTGAGCCTCGCTATCCAAGTTTTGATCAAAATTTATAAAAATCCAAAAATAAATTTTTTGAAAGGCTCAAACAGTTCATCCGACATTTGTTTGGGTCTAGTGTCCTATATTCCTCGATTCAAGAACCAAAACTCGAATACTTTCTCAAAACCTTGGATCCGAACACGTTGTTGAAGGAAATTTCAAAAGTTTCTCTCAGAAAGCTCCTCTTCTTGTAAATATTTCTAAAAAATACAAAAATACTTTTGTTTTTTGCCTAGATTTTTAGAATTTTATTCAAAAATAAACAAAAAAATTAGAAGATACCAAGAAAACGAACAAAATTTTAAAGGGAAGTGCAAAAACTTCTTAGTTTTGGAACTTTGTTTTGAAAAATTGGAGAATCCTTCTTTCGAAAAAATCACAAAAATTGCAACTGTCTCATTTTTCGCCTCTGTCTCATTTTTTTTTTCTTTTTGTCTCACTTTTTCTCTCTCTGTCTCATTTTCCCTTATAGTCTCGCCCTCTGTCTCGGTTCACTCTCCCCATATCACAGGCCCTCTCTCTGGAAGCCTCCATTTGCCCTCAACACTATGATCGGCTGCCTCCATTGTAAGACCCACGAATTTTCTGAGGAATTTACTGCTTATTTAGTGTTGATATGTATGATTTCGTGTGTATACGAGGTTATATCGCGTAATTAGCTCTAAATTGATGATGCCTTGTGTTTTAGTTTTGTGCGCGCAACCTGAAAATCGCGTAAATACACTGTGTAAGTAAGAAGAGATTAATTTCGGACGAATCAGCTCTTGAAATTTTAAAGGTTAATTTATAATATATTTTTATAGCTTGTCCCCGAATTTGGGGCCTATACGACCAAAAAACCTCGTCAGTGCATGTGAATGATGAGTTTTGCTTAACGATTGGACATGAATCGTAATATGCTTAATTCTTGCAAATGAATGAGAATTTTCTAAAGAGGCATTGAGCATTCCATGTTAATTGAGGCTTTGAAGATAACTAAATGATTTATTGGAATTAATTTAATATTTTAATGCATTAAATAAGCATTGTTTTAGAATTAATACAATAGGTGATTTTGGATTTGGATCCGGATCAGCTAGAGGACCCAAACCCATTGGGCGACCTCTCTAAAGGACGATTTTGGCTATGGTTGACCAACTGGTCAAGGGTTGACCAGCTGGGTGGCATTTTTGAAAGATTTTGCATGGTTTTTGAAAAGAAGGCCACTATTGGCCATTGTTCTTTTCAAGACCCCCATGATGAAGCTTGAGGCTCCATCATGAGGGGCGTATTTTCATAAAAAGGAGCATGGGGTTGGCGCCCCATGGTATTTTTGAATCAATTCAAATGGCTAAAACCGATTGGATGAGTTGGGCGGCAGCCAAGGGCGCCCCCTTGTAAATCTTTGAAGTTTTAAAGGTTTTTTCAAAACCTTTTCAATGGCATTTTTGAAAGAGAGCTTTAATCATTTCAAAAGAATAACATGCATTGGCTATGAGGGGGCGTGGAGCACCCCAGCCCTCCATCCAAGCTGGGTTAATCTCCACCCTCCATTTTTCTAAACCTATGTATTTAAGCTTTCAAAAAGGAAGAGAGAGAGAGCTTGGGCGATTTTCTTGAAGGCTCTTCTCTCTCTCTCCTCTCTTGCTCTCCCCTCTCTCCTCTATCTCCAACGTGAGAGTACGTGTGTGGGTGCCTTATTGGGACTCCAAACCGTGAACACCATTTCCTCCATTTCTAAAGCCTTGAAGGTGAGACGCCTCTTCCCCCTATCCTTAGTGTGGATTTCGATTGAGCAAGTGCATCCTTGTTTATGCATTTTTGTGAGCTTTCCTTTAAACAAACCCATGAATGTGGTTTTTGGTTAGTATGCTTGCATGCATCCCATTTGTGTATCTTATTGAGCATACTAGCATGTGAAATCATTTTGGGTCTTTCCCATTGCCCTTGCTTTTCGTTGCATGCATTTCATTGAGCAAAATAATGGTAGGACGCCATGAGTTCAGATTTCCATTTCTCTTGTTTCCATTTCACGCATTTGCTTCTCTTCTTTTATTCTCAACATAGCTGCAATATGGTTGGAAGCCGTTTATATTTCCTGCATTTTTTCCTCCCTTGTTCAACGCACCTGGTTCACTAATTGCTGCAGGGTTTCGGTGGGCTAGGAAACCGTGGACCAGCTCCATGCCATGCAGCTTATCCCCTTGAGCCAACTCCGTTGGGTTGCTGCTGGCCTGAGTTGGTCCGGTCGAGCCTAGGTGAAGCGCGCCATCGGGTTTCCCCCATTTTCAAATAGTTGTTTTCTGTTCGTTGGGCCATACCCGCCATGAACCAACAGTTTCTTCATCTTCATTTCGGTTCAGCTGGACTGGTCCAGACTGCTGGACGTATCCAATAGTTTTACCCCAGACTGATCCCCCAGCTGGGGCGTTTGCCTCTCTTGGTTGTCCGAACCAACCTTCAGTCGAACCCTTGGTCGGTTGGTGGGATTTGGTCCCTGTCTGGCTTGACATGGTCTGGACCGACAGGTCCAGACCTCTCAAAGGCCTGCCTCATGCTTGTTTGATGAGGCGTCCCTCTCTATCTCTATTTTAGTTCTTGCGCAGCTTGAGCCAGCACTCATTTCGGGTGGTTGGATGTTTGGATAGCCTAACATGGTCTGGACCGGTTATGGTCCAGATCTGTTAGAGGCCCCTAACCGAACCAGGTTTCGGTTAAGGGCTTCACGTTCTTGTGCCCAGTGTAGTGCTGGTGCTGTTTGGGGTTGTTGCAGCCTGGCTGCAACAATTTTTGGACTACGACTGGGTGTAGGTCGTGTGCCTGCGCCCCTTCTTTGGTGGCAGCTGATCATGCATAAATTTTGCATTTTAATAATCATTATTTATGCATGATCCATGATTAAAATTACTATAAAAACCCATTTTTATCGTTAGTTTTGAGAAACCGCATTGAATTGAATTTTATCAGAAAATCATATTCTTCAAAGTTTTTCCTGCGTTTTTAGTGTTTTAGTGGTTTAGGAAGTTTCTTTTAGTTATACTTTGATTATATTAGGTTCTAAATAGCTAAGTTAATCAATTTAGGAATAGGCATTTTTAGGAAAATGATTTTTTTCAAGCAAAGCCTCTTTTGAAAATTGCTCAACTCTTGGGACTTGTTTTGAAAATTTTATTTTAACCTAATATTGTATTATAAATAGCATAACTCAGCAAAGAGGAGGAGTCTCTCTCTTTGGAATTCACGCAACCCACTTTGAATCTCTCTCTCTCTCTTCCTAGCCGTTTTCTTATTCTCCTCCCTTCTTCTTCTTCTTCTTTATTCTACTTCTTTTCTTCTTCTACCCTTCTTCCCACCGGCAGTTTCGTCTTTCTTCATCAAAGGGTGTAGTGTGACGATCTCATTGGGAGAGACCACTCTCTTCCTCAACCCATTAGTTGGAACAAGCTGCAATACGTTGTCTCCCTCTTCTTCCTTTTCCCTCACGTAGTACGCTGCATAGCACATTGTTAGTTCTTTGAGCAAGTCGCATCATGCATATTAGCTCATAACTGTATTGTATATTTATGGTATCATATGAAAAAAGAAAAAAAATCAGTAAAGTTAGTACCGTTTTGTTATTAGTCAGAACATTTTTTTTGTGATTCATATTTAGGTTCAACAAGTTTTTCTCTTTTTGTCAGTCGTTTACGTTGTTATTAGTTGCATCGTGTTTACCATTTAGGTCCAGCGTTTTTGTTTTCTTATTTTGATGTATTTGTAGTCTGCTGTAGTTAGTAATTCAGGTTCATATAGGTTAATCTGTTTTTGTTTTTTTTGGTTGACGTTGTTAGCATATAGTGTTTTAGTTTTTTTATTTAATTGTATTTGTTTTAAGTTTGACGTAGTTAGTGTGGCATCTCTTGCATAAATTGTTCAATCGATGATGGGTAATGTCACGTTCTTGTTTTTTTGTGAATTCCATAGATTGGTTAATATATTAGCTTTAGTTGTTTTACATAATATTGTCTAATTAGTTGCACTGGTTACTTCAACTCACGTTAATGTGTGTTAGTTGTGTGTTAAATTTGATAGTAGATCAGATTGTAGTTAATTCCTTCATAAGTGGAGTTATTGCAATATCAAGAGTCGATGCCTTTAAGGAATAATGTGACCTCTCACGTACATAGCTCAATTAGTTCATTACATAGTTCTGTTTTTTTTTGTGTTGGGTATTAGGGTCAGCAGGTTTGTGTGTGTCATATTGAGTTAAGTTAGTGTAGTTTTGTTTCCATCCGTGATTAGCATTAAAGTTGTTTGAAGCAAACTTACCAATTTTTATAGTCTTTATTAGCCCATCTTAATAGTTCTCGTTCATGTGATCTATATGTGCATAGTAAATTAATTAATTAGATTAATTTTATAGTTCAGCTGAGTATGTTCGTGATCTTTTAGTTCTTCTGTGATTTAGGAACTTTTGATTTCTTGAAGTAGTTAGATTGTTAGTTAGTTTCTTGAGTAGTTTGTAGAAAATAACTTTTGAATTCTTGTGTTAGATAGTGTTGCTATTTGTCATCCAGTGTGAGTGGTGCATTTATAGTTCATGTCTTTACTTTAGATTTTTGTGATTTTTTTTGTCATATTTCCTGTTGATATTCTTGTAGATTTCTCGTTTCTGCTTCATGTTTTGTTTTGTGTTTTGCAGAGAAGCATTGGAAAGTGTGGTAGAGCCCTTTTTGTGCCCTAAGTGTACCCTCAGAAAGGTCCTCAGGGAGCCCTCAGAAAAGCAAAAGTTCAAGAAAACATACATTACCTCAAGAAGGGACAAGAAGACTTGGAGCACTGAAGCCTTTTCTTTTCTTTTTAGATTAGGGTTTTATTTTATTTTATTAATTGGGTCTGTAATAAAACCATTTATTTATTTTGTTTAAGCCCTCTACGTAGGGCCATACTCCCTTAGTTATTTAATTATCTAATTAATTCTTTTATTTTGGCAATAAAGAGTAGTTTAGATTGTGTGATTGAATACAAAGTATTTTCCGTTCCCTGAGATTGACCCAGACTCCACCACTCGTACGAGCCGGTTTTTATATTTTTGGTGTATGGCTTTCACTGGATTTTCATTAAAAATATTGTTTTAAAAAGGGTTTTCATAAAACTCACACCAAATTTTGGCGTCGTTGCCGCAGAACGGCGAAATACTAGTATTCACTTTATTGCCTAGTGTTTGTTTGCATTTATGAGTAGAACCACATATGTGCATATCGTAGAGACTAGCTTACTTTTCTGCATAACCCACCTACTAGGATTCTCTTAGAAGTTACTGTGTACGATTGGTACCATATACATAGATTTCATATTTTCTTTGCATAATCTCTGTTGTGTGTAACTGCATGGTGTTTGTTTAGTTTTTGTTGTTTCAGTTTACTCGCTTTGTGGTTTGCGTGGTTTGACCGCTTAGTGCATTAGTTAGGTAGAAAACCCAAAGTTAGGACGTGTGCTACACCGGTCTACTCCAAGGTGTACGCAATGGCTGACGATCATCATTTGATCCTTCCTTTAAGGGAGTACTTCATGCCAAATACGTATACTCTCGCCTCCTACATCACGAGACCTGATATAGGAGCGAGCCATTTTGAGATTCCAGTGTGATTCAAATGCCACCTTCGTTTTATGGCCTTAGCAATGAGGACCCATATCATCATCTCGACAAATTCTTAGAGATTTGCTCGACTGTGCGAATCAACAACTTTGGAGATGATGCTATGAGGCTAACTTTGTTTCCGTTCTCTCTCAAAGATAAAGCGAAGCACTGACTAAAAGCTCTTGAGACGGTTCGTATTACTACCTGGGAAGGAATGCAGCGTGAATTCCTCAAAAAGTACTTCCCAATTGGTAAAACGAATCAATTTCGTAAAGCTATAACCAGTTTTTCTCAAATTGAGGGAGAACAGTTTCATGAGTCTTGGGAGAGATTGAAAGATCTTCTCCGCAAGTGTCCCCCTCACCAGGTGCCTCGTTGCCAGTTGGTGCAGTATTTCTATGATGGGCTTACTGAGAAGTACTGTCAAATGGTTGATTCGTCTTGTGGGGGCACTTTTATGCTCAAGAGTGAGGATAAGGCGTGGTCTCTATTTGAGACATTGAGTGAAAATATGATGCATCATGCTTTGTCGTCACGGCTTGATAGGACGACATCTGTGTCTAGTGGTCCTAGGAAAGTAGGGATTTTTGAAGTAGGGTCGGAGTTAGAATTGCATACCAAGGTTGACCAGTTGTCTAGGAAGTTAGATCAACTCCTAGACAATTCTTCGAGAAGTCCAGTAGGAAGAGTGTGTGAGCTTTGTGATAGTCGTGCACACTGTGTTGTAGAGTGTCCGACAACACCGTTATATCCTGAATTCGTTCAGGAGCAGGTGAATACTGCCAAAGGTTTCGCTAGACTCATGCCTGATTCATTTACATCATCATATAACCCAGGTTGGAAAAACCATGCCATTGCCCATCCCATCAGCCCTCTCAGACACAGTTTAGACACAGTAACCCTTCACAAGGTTATTCACATCCCATTTTTCCATAGGTTCATCCTCAGTCTAGTCTACCTTATCCTCAAGAGCTCACATAGAGTCCATCATTCCAACAGAAGATGTTAGAGGCCTTTTCTGATATTAAGGTCACTCTTTGTTCCCACACACAGTCAATAGCCAAGCTAGAGACTCAAATGAGACAGTTGGCTCAGGCCTTCAATAGGCAAAGCGAGGGGGGCCTATCTAGTCCGTCTGTTGTCAACCCAAAGGGAAAGGATCTTGTCATTTGACCTGCACCCCGCAGATTCACATCCTGCACAGGTTAAATCTGTTACATCCCTTAGGAATGGGAAGGCATGTCACCCCATTCAGGAATCGATTCATGAACCCAATGTCATACTCACTGATGAGTCCATCTCCTCCATTAGGCCCCAGGAGAAGGGGCAAGTCCCACAACTTCTATAATCATCATATATTCACCAAGCCCCAGTCTCCCAGGCATTCAGACCGCCGATTGCTTTTAGCAAGCAAGAGGTGCAGATGCAAAAGATGCTTGACCTAGTCAAGAAGGATCATGACCACCACTTGTTTGAAGTTGCATATATCGATAGTCGATCGGTCCTAGACTCTCCTTTTGAGAGTAGTCTCTCAGAGGAGACTAACCTCTGTTCTTCGTGTAGCGAGAGTCATGATATTATTTTTCGGGGTCGAGTGGGCGGGAATACAATGCGTAGTGTCACAGATGACACTCTTTTTCATAGAGAGCTCGATTGAGCCTGACTTTATGTCCATTGATCTCATGGACGATGAAGGATTTTTTTCAGGGATCCGTTTGGCTGGGAACATAAAACTTAGCGCTTTATGGGAGACAACCCATATTTGTGATGTACCATGAGTAGCTTTAGTATTTTTTCTGTTTTTAGGTAGTTTTTCTTTATGACCGTCAAGCCTAGATCATGTATGCATTGCATTCTTTTGCATATTTCTATGACTTGTGAACTGTGAGACAGGTGACACCTATTCAGAGCTATTCGCATGTCGTATCAGGTAAGGTTCCACCGTATAGGTTAAGTGACCTCTACCCTTTTCTCTCATTCCTTTCATTCTCATATGCATTCACTTAGTTTCATGCTAGCATGGGGGAGTGCCACTGAGGACAGTGTCATTCAAGCATGGGGGAGGGTGTAGTTTGCACACCTAAACTTTTCATGTCTTTGTACTTGCAATTTTTTATGTCAACTCATTAAAATTAGGCTTTTAGGGAATGAGTTTGAACTTATATGTCTGCTTTGCAACATCTAACATTTTTAGAGAATTTTTAAGCCCCACGAAAAAAACTTTTTCTAACACGGATCTAGAAAACCAAGGTTGTTTATGTGGATTTCAAAGAAATGATTATAGATGCATGTTAGAGTCTATTTTGAATCACAAGTATGAATATGCATAGTTTTATTTTTGAAAACTAAGCAAATGAACAATATTGCATTTATGAGCTCAAAAAGTGAAAAAGAGCATATGTTTAGTTGATTGATATCTTTGTACTTCCTAGTAGATGGGCTTAGATACAAGCTGAAGTGTTTGGGTTTTATGTCGAAAAGGATAATGAAGGAAGTCAATTCTTTGTCTATGTTGATATCTGTGGCCTATTTTGTTCGTGCAAGTAGAGCCTGAGAAGCGTTTACACCTGGTGCCCTAAAGCCATCTGGTTTGGGAGTCACCGGCCTGAAAGCTCATTACATAGACTTTATAGAAATCCTAATAGATATTGACATTGCATATGATAGAGAAGTAAACTATACGTAAACTATAAAAAATTGAAGGTCTAGTGACTCGAGCAATTAAGTCTGATGGATACTTTGTATCTGGTGCCCTAAGATCGTCTCACCTGGATGTCACTGACCCAAAGCTTGTTACACGGGTCACGAAAACTGGAAATTTGATATAGTGCTCAATAAAAGAAAAAAAAATATGTGAAAAATTGAAAAAAGGAAAAGAGCGTAAGAGAGAAAAGTTCATTGCTTAGAAGCAAATATTGAAAAAAAAAACTTGTGCAAAACACATAGGAGTGAGGATAAGTAAATAATAACATGTATGTATTTGAATTTCTGAGAATGAAACATAAATGACTATGCTATTTAGAAAAGTGAAAGAAAATATTTTAGTCTGTGGTGGCAAATAGAAAACTCTAATCATGTTTTGATAATGCAATGACATGAAATATTTGTGAAAACGAACTCCTTAACTGCCTAATGCTTTGTGTTCTAAAATTTTATGCATAAATGACAGAGATGTTTGTGGGTAGCATCACTGCAAACCCTCACGAGACCTTACTCGTCCAGTGGGGTAACCCAGGGGTTTAAAGGGCTTGTTGCATGTGCTAAATGCAACCGTGATTCCTACGAAAGTGAGTTAGGTTTTTGTTTTGATTAGTTTATCATTTTTGTTTTTGCTTCAGTTTGCTTGAGGACTAGCAAACGATAAGCATGGGGGTATTTGATCATGCATAATATTTGCATTTTAATAATCATTATTTATGCATGATCCATGATTAAAATTACTATAAAAACCCATTTTTATTGTTAGTTTTGAGAAACCGCATTGAATTGAATTTTATCAGAAAATCATATTCTTTAAAGCTTTTCTTGCGTTTTTAGTGTTTTAGTGGTTTAGGAAGTTTCTTTTAGTTATACTTTGATTATATTAGGTTCTAAATAGCTAAGTTAATCAATTTAGGAATAGGCATTTTTAGGAAAATGATTTTTTTCAAGCAAAGCCTCTTTTGAAAATTGCTAAACTCTTGGGACTTGTTTTGAAAATTTTATTTTAACCTAATATTGTATCAGCAAAGAAGAGGGGTCTCTCTCTTTGGAATTCATGCAGCCCACTTTGAATCTCTCTCTCTCTCTCTCTCTCTCTCTCTCTCTCTCTCTCTCCCAGCTGTTTTCTTATTCTCCTCCCTTCTTCTTCCTCTTCTTTATTCTACTTCTTTTCTTCTTCTACCCTTCTTCCCACCGGCAGATTCGTCTTTCTTCATCAAAGGGTGCAGTGTGACGATCTCATTGGGAGAGACCACTCTCTTCCTCAACCCATCAGTTGGAACAAGCTGCAATAGGTTGTCTCCCTCTTCTTCCTTTTCCCTCACGTAGTACGTTGCATAGCACATTGTTAGTTCTTTGAGCAAGTCACATCATGCATATTAGCTCATAACTGTATTGCATATTTCTGGTATCATATGAAAAAAGAAAAAAAACCCCAGTAAAGTTAGTACCTTTTTGTTATTATTCTGAACATTTTTTTGGTGTAGGTTGAGCAAGTTTTTCTCTTTTTGTGAGTCGTTTACGTTGTTATTAGTTGCACCGTGTTTACCATTTACGTCCAGCGTTTTTGTTTTCTTATTTTAATGTATTTGTAGTCTGCTGTAGTTAGTAATTCAGGTTCCAGACTTTGGATCCAATTCCATTTAGGATCCAGAATTCAACTTTATCTTGGATCTTCGACTTCGGATCCAATTCCATTTAGGACTCCAGAATTCAACTTCATCTTGGATATTAGATTTCGGATTCAATTCCGTTTAGAATTCCAAAATCCGGATCCAACCCCATCTCGGATCTCAGATCTAGTTCCATCTTGGATATTAGACTTCAGATCAAGATTCATTCTGGATTTTCAAATCTAATTTCATTTCCAAATCTCAAAAGCCAAATTTCAAATTTACTTCTCAAGTCTAAATTCCAAATTTTTGTTTAGATACTTGACTTCAAAATTGATTCTAAAAAAATCGATTCCAATTCAAAGTCCATTATGACTTTGAAAAAAATCATTTCTTATTTCAAAATGCCAATTCTAAATACCTTTTTCTCTTACTCCACAAACTTATCTCTTCAAAATCCTGATCACTCCAAAACTTGTAAATTCAAGTCTCTTCTTCCAAATCTATTTCAAAACCTGAGTTGGATTCAAAATCTAAAATCAAGTTCAATCCTTAGAATCATTTCTTCACTCCATCACCAAGTCCATCTCAGAAACACTTGGAAATTTTCAAATCATTTTCTCAAAGGAGCATACATCTTCGCATTCACACAAGCATGATTCTTTGTGTATTTTAGACTTAGGATAAATTCTTAGATGATATTTTAGCAAAGCAAAAGGAATAAATTCGATTCTTGGTTCGATTACCCCTGGTAAAGGCGCCAGGAACGGTTGAACCTCGTACCGACGAGCGAATCCCGTATCTTCATTTTTTTTCTCACAGATTTTTAAAACAGAGGCAAGTGATTTTAAAACATCTTTTCAAAATTTCGGTCAAATGAGACCATGCAAAAGAGTTCCTCTCTCTTCTTCCTTTTCTCATTCTCTCTCCTTTTCTATCTTTTATTTCCCTTAAAAAAAGGGAATAGAGGTTAGAAAGGCAAAGAGAAAGGAAAAGATAAACGAGAGGAAAAATTTTGCATGATCACAACCGCATATGTCGCAGGAACCACGACTGCAAGGCATAAGTGCATCCTTCCACCAGAATGGCCTCTCCAAGGGAGAAACGAGCTAAGCCTCGGTAGAGAAAGGCTAAAGTTGCCATGGACACTGAAAGTTGACGGGTCTACTTGCTTCCCCATCTTCGAAAGAGTTTGGCAACTCTGACATCAATGAAATTCTGAGCGTCTTGAAAAAATGCTAATCCCACTGTGCATAGGACCATGGCATGCTGGATTCTTTCTTTCGTTGCTCGAGACAAGGTTTCAACTTCCTCGTAGTCTCCATACTTGCGATAGAGTCCGAACAGGTTGATGAACTAACTTTCGTTGATCTCAGTAAGAGGCCAAGATTTGCTCCTTGTTGCTCTGGCTAATGCTTCTCGAACGTCTATCCCCTTGACATTGATCAGGAACTGCTGCTCGACCAGATCATCTGGCTGACTAGCTGGTTCTGGCAATCCCATGATGTCACTGAATTCATCCATCAGCAGAGTCATCTCTCCCCATAGAAACCAAAATGTGCAGGTTCGTGGATTCCACCGTTCTGCCATAGCTTGAATTAGACTATCGTTGATGGTTTGCTTGCCCACTACTGATGCCATCTTCAATCCGCAATTATCTAAGTGGTCTAGGAACATACGCGAGAAGGTGGCGAACCAAGAATAATACCACCGAGGGAAGAAGGAATGAGTCTGGATAACCTGATTCTCCAGAGATCCATCCTTTATCTGATAGAAGACATGATCTCTGGGAAAGACATCATCGATGGAATTGGATGCCATCAGAATGATATTGAGGTAAAAGAATGAGGAGAATTAGATAGAATGCAAGACTTACAGATAGACTCTTTGAAGAAGAGAAGGATAGATCCTGATGATTTTGAAAGATTTAAGGAAATTTAAAAGAATTTTCTAGGGTTTTTAAAGAAAAATTTGATCTAAAAAGAGAAAAGAATGTAGGTAAAGGAAAAATGTACACCTGGGGTTTCTGAAAATAAAGTGGAAATTTTGCATAATATACCCAGGGTTTGAAAAATGGTTTGACATATATGTATAAGAGGATACAAGAAACATCGGATAACCACAGCTGCACAAACAAGGATGCGCACACAGCACTCCATAAAGGCTGACTCTAAATGCAATATTTGAAATGGCTTGTAGGACCTTAATTCTAACTCTAGGGTTCAGATCATCTGATTCCAATCAAGGTATGCCGATATACTCAAGCCGAAGCTTGAAGTACATGGCATAAAAATATCTCTCCAGTTCTAAGGTAAAGGCTTCCCAACATCCTTGAGCGCCTACCGATATACCTCGAACTATGGCTCTTAGGTACGTGGTAGGGGGACGCTAACCCAAATAAGTGGTCCAATTGTGAGGCTCTCTCCCGAACTATGGTTCAGTGAGTCAGCCCAACAACGTGAAGATCAGGACAATATAGGTAGGGATGTTTTCGAAAACATGTTCAGCTTGCAATAAAAACCAGAAAGCTCTAATGCAAGTCCTAAAAGAGATAAAAAATTTAAATGAAAAGAAGCATACACTTGCACACATTGTTTGCATTCAATCCCTAGAATTGAGGAGAGTTGTATTTCATACCTAAGTCTAAGTGAGCATGGAATAATCTCCTCAATATGGTCCTATCAAACCATACTTAGATCCTATATGCAATGATGTCAGCTAGGACAGAGTCTAGGCTTCTAAGGTTTGCATGGAAATAAAGTGACATTTGAAAAATAAAGACTTAGATAATATCAAAGCAAAGCAAAAGGCATAGATCCGACCGAACGAAGACGAGTCCCATCACGGTCGCCAAAATCTGTGATCATCACAAAATTTTTCCTCTTGTGTTTCTCTCTCTTCCTTCTCTTTTCCTTTTTGGCCTCTGTTTTTCCTTTCTGAAGGGGAATAATAAAAGACAGAAAAGAAGAGAGAAGAGAAAATAAAAGAAGAGAGAGAGGAACTCTTTTGCGAAGGTCTCACTTGACCTTAATTTTGAAAATATTTAGAAAAATTATTCACCTCCGTTTTGAAATATTTGCGGGAAAATTGGGAGACGGGATTCGCTCGTTGGTACGAGGTTTGACCGTTCCTGGCACCTTTACCAGGGGTAATTGAACCAAGGATCGAATTTATGCCTTTTGCTTTGCCTAAATATTATTTAAGAATTTATTCTAAGTCAAAAATGCATAGAGAATCATGCTTGTGCAATGTAAATGCAGAAATGTATGCTTTTGAGAAAACACTTTTGGAAATCTGAGATTTTCCAAGTGATTCTGAAAAAAATGTGATAACAGAGTGAAAAAATGATTTTTTAAAAGTTGAATCTAACTTAGAACTTGAGATAGATCTGAAAAGATATTTGAAATTCTAAGTTTTAAAACAATTAGAGTTGGGAAAATAAATCTTGATTTGGAAAGAATAAAGAGAAAGGGGAATTTTGAAGCTGAGATGGAAAAATGAAGTTTCAAAGTCAAAATGGACTTTGAATTTGAATTTTGAATCTGAATTTTGAAGTAGAGATGAAATTTGAAATGAAACTGAATTCCAGATTTTAAAGTTTGAAGTCAGGATGGAATTCGGATTTGAGAGATCCAAATGGAATTTGAAAATAGAATTGGACTTAAGAAGTCCAGATGTGATCTGAAAATGGAATTTTGGTTTTTAAATCTAAAATTGGGAATAGAATTGGATTTGAAATCCGGAATTCCAGGTGGAATTTGAATTTGAAGTCTGAATCCTACATGGAATTGGATCCAAAGTCTAGGATCCAAAAATGAAGTTGAATTCGAAATCTAGGATCCTAAATGGGATTGGATCCGAAGTCTGGGATCCAAAAAAAATGGAGTTGGATCCAAAATCTGGAATTCTAAATGGAATTGGATCCAAAGTCTGGAATCCAAGATGAGATTGGTTTTTTTGAAGATCTGAATCCAATATAGAATTAGATCCGAAGTCTAGAATCCAAAAATGAAGTTGAATTCGAAATCTAGGATCCTAAATGGGATTGGATCCGAAGTCTGGGATCCAAAAAAATGTAGTTGGATCTGAAATCTGGAATCCTAAATGGAATCGGATCCGAAGTCTAGAATCCAAGATGAGATTGGTTTTTTTGAAGATCTGAATCCAATATGGAATTGGGTTCTAAATTTAGAACCCAAGGTGAAATTTGGATCTTTTGTAGATAAAAAATGGGACTTTTGAAGATGGATCTGGGTTTTGAAAACCCAGATTGAATTTAAAACTTAGGAAACATCGAATTTTGAGATTCAGAATCAATCTCAAAACTTTGATTTTGAATTGAGAATCAAGACTCAATCTTTAGATGGAACTTTGAAGATGAAGAATAATTTTGATTTTGAAGTTTAAGTTTAGAAGATGAATCAGGAATTTCAAAGTTTAAATTGAGTTTTGAAATTTGACCTAAGATGTTAATTTGAATTCGAAATTGAATCCAGAAAATGAATTTAGAATTCCAAAGTTTGAATTGAACTTTGAAATTTGATTTGAATTTGAAATGAAACTTTGAATATAAAAATGAATTTTGAAATTCCAAAGTCAAATTGGACTTTGAAATTGAATCTTGAAATGAGATAGAATTGATGAATTGAAATAGAATTTGAAGAAAGATATTCAAGATCACTTGAATTTTGAAAAAGAATTTTGAAAAATATGATGCAATTCTATCCTAAATGACGAATGAATTTAAAGAATTTGAAATTGGATTTTGAAAATCATATTTCATTCTTTAAGTGAATTAAAATAAGATCGAAGATATAATACATCCCTGACTATAGTCATTGAATGTATTATATAATAATCATATTTGAATTCAGGTGAAGAATAAAACACATTTTAGTGCCTTTATAGGGTTTAAAATGAAATTAAATCACAATATATCTTGACTATGGACATTGATATATATCTTGAGTTAATTGTAAATTAAATTCTGATAAAAGAAGAAAATATTTTGAAAATATGATGATTTTTGAAAAAGGGGTCCAATGTGGATCCAATGTTATTCCATAAAAGATGAAAATCTTAAGTTTTGTTCACATCCTGACTATGGTCATTGATGCAAATCATCAACTTAGGATTTAATCACCTCCTATTAGAATGGTGCACGTGCCATTCGTGTTTACCATTTGTGAGATTTTGAGAAATAAGAGAGAGAATTGATATGACAGAAACATATCTAGAAATATGCATGCTCATACATTCTAATGTTAGAAATGTAAAGAATTCTCATTATATCTAGCTATTACAACTTTCAAATTACAAAGGTCCCTAATTTAGGAAAAAGTAGCATTTTTCATGTATCTCCTTCAAAAACAGGGTTAGCACATAGCAAAGATACAAGATATAAAGGCAAATCATGCTAAAATCAATGTACATGTGATCATGTTTATACTAATAAAGAGATGTCTGCGGACTTGCCTAAGTGTGATACATGTATTTGACGGAGAGATGCATGTGAGGATGCATATACTCCTGGGGGGAATAGAATGTATATATATAACATACTAAAAAAAAATGGATATTAAAACATATGAATGATATCCTAAACTAATGAGAAAATGAATATTAAGCAATGCATATGTTCGAAACTGCTTATAGACATATATATGCAATGCTAACATCAGTGGGAGATGCAATATGAGAACACTTTAGTGAATAATGTGCTCATAGTAGGAATGAACTTGGTGAGCCTGCCTAAAGTGCATGTGAGAGTGTAGTTGTAGCAACATGCTGATGCTGTGTAATGAACATAATACAAAAAATATGATGGGGGTATAAATGCTGAAAATGCAAGTGCATTAATATAGAAATACAAGGGATGATGATTGGGTAATATGCTGATGCGAAAATACAAAAATCACAGCAGTTCATTGAACTGTTGTGCAACTAAAGGAAGTCAAAGCAACTCCCTGAATTGTTGTGAAAGTATGGGAGGCACAATGATTTATTGAGTTGTTATGCAACTGAAGAGGCCACAACAACTCATTGAGTTGTTGTGAAAGATAGGAGATGCAGCAATTCCTTGAACTGTTGTGCAACTAAAGAAGTCACAACAACCCATTGAGTTGCTGTGAAAACGTAGGGGTCACAACACTTGGTGTGCTTATGAAGACATGATAGATCGACAGCACTTGTGCTGCAAAGGTGGAATAGGTAATGATATGCATGCAAGGTAGGTTTGTAGCAGGGTACATAAGTGGAGCTGGAGGTGTTGACGTTGTGAGATGAGAATGGCAATTAAGTGCATATATGCTGGGCGAATGTTATGCTGTGTACAAGGAAAGTATAATGATGATGCATTAATTACATGTAATCTTAATACATTTTCACTGCATAAATGTATTATTTATAGGTTTAGAACCCACACTTAGATGCATATTGATGTCATGGAGCTACGGTTTGAATTTCGTCCGAATCAGACTTAAAACGAGGAAGTTACTGCATTTACAGTGTAACGGGTTGCACTTCAGGTAAACTGGGTCAAAAAACAGATCCAGCTGGCTCATCTGGTCCCTGGATCAATGCCAAATATCCCAGATTCGCTCCAGCCCAGCCCAACGTGAGTTTTACAAAAAGGTTTTCTAAAAAACCCCTATCAAAAGAGGCACCCTGATAAAAGTTTCATTTTAATCTCTTTTCTGGAAATTCCAGAAAAGAGTCTATTCATTTCAATAGTAAATGACGCCCAGCAAGGGGCGTCTTTTGCCTAGGGTTTTGCGCCCCTAGAGGGCCCGATTCTTGCTCTCCCACCTTCTTCCCCAGCCATCCCTTCATTCATCTTCTTCTTCATCCATGGAAGTGCAGAAAACGCAGCCATTGGAGCAGCCAACGACCTCTATTCTCCCATTCTTTTCTTCCATACCATGTCTTTTCTTCTCACCTTGCTGTAACTGTAGGTTCATGCTGTTGTTGTAGGAGATAGCTGAGCGTGGAGTGCACCAGCTGCTGCTGCAGGGGTGCCATCTGCCCCTCCCCAGCCAGCCGTCCCTTTCTTCGTCGACTCTCTTCACCATCAAATCACGCCATTGTCGGGGCATCTCCATCCAACGTCTCCTAGCACCCAGCAGCAAAGTAAAGCAGCCCAGCATCACCGAGGGACTTCTTGGCGTAAATCCGAAGCAAAGATCGCTCACCCACTACCCCTCCACTCGTCGGATCGCCCTTGAGGTATGATCTTCCTGTTCCCTGTCTTTTAGATAAAACCTATATTGTGCGTGTGATTTGTATATATCTGTATTTTTCTGTTTTTCGTTCAGCCATAGTGTAGAATTCATGCTTAGACCAGCACATTAAGTTAATTAGATATTCTAAGTTTTGATTTCATTTTTTAGTTTCTGTTTGATATGATTGATCATTGTGAACAACGAGTTCTTTAGGATTGTCTGAACCAGCTGGGTTATTCCCAGTCGGCTGTAGCATTTTATGTTAGCATTTTAGTCTTATACATTAGTTTAAATTAGTTAATTGGCTGTGTAGATGTAGATAGTTTTAATATTTTCGCTGTTGATGAATTTTTGTTTTGTGTAGGTTAGCCGATTGTAGGGGATGTCGATAATGCATTTTTTGTGTTTGTTTCATTTACAACATATTAGTTAGAGTAATGTTTATGTTTCATAGTTTAAAAGTCGAGTCTTAGTTGTGTATTAGTGTAGTTCAATTTATATTCTTGATTGGCGTCATGGTGTTAGATAAAAAATGTAATTCTAATTGCTTTTTATTTTGTAAATTAATGTAGTGTCTTGTTTAATTTTTGTTTTGTTCAAATTCTGTATATTACAGCATGTTAGGTTAATATTTGCTGCATGTTAGAATAGATGTAGTCATATGTTAATTAGAGTGTCTAGATTCATTAGTGGCATTCATTTTAGTCATGTTATGAGTAATTTAGTCTTGTCGACTTTTGTGTAGAATCTAAAATAGTTAGTTTTTCATTTTTTTGTTTCCTTCCATTCATACCCTTTGAGTGCTTGGTGTATATGTTAAGTTAGCTAGATTAATATTAGATTAGATTAGTGAATTACTTAGTCTTGTATTTTAGAGAAAGGGCATTTGGGTCATTGTGGTTGAAAAACGGTTTTTGGTAAGGGTGATACCTCATCCAAATTCGTGGATTTGATTAAGGCAAACTTTGAAATTGTATCTAGCCAAGTTAGGAGGGTTTGATCTTTTCAATTTTGAAAACACTCTTTGAATTTCAAATCACTTTATTAAAATGTTGGACATGGTTTTGGGAAAGAGTTTAAATGTTCTATTTCCTTGTAATGCCAATTTGAAACCGTGTGGGTCCAGGAATTGTCTTTTATTTCAAAGATTAATTAAATTGTTTTAACATTGCTTAAAATAGAGTATTTGCTAAACTTGTTGATTTAGATGTAGATTGGTTTTCATAGAATAATTTTGACATAGTTTAGCTGCTTAATGTGTTAGAACTTTTGTTTTGTTAGTTGTTTTTCTTTGTGTATCATATGTATAATAGAAATAAAATAGTTATTTGTTTATGTGTTCTGTTCTGACTTTTGTTTTGGATTTCATTGTTGTCATGCATGAACACCATTCCATCTGATGCCTCAATGCATGAGTCCAAGTTACCAGATATAGAGCACGCCTTCAGGAGTAGACCATTGACCAGATCAGCAGAAAACTATGCATTCGTATATGCATAGTGGTGGTGCGAAGTCAAGTCAATCATCAGTTTCAGAGGCTCGAGCATATCAGGTTGTATCTATCCTTTCTCCCATATTTATTTTATTGTTCTATAGTGTGCATGTGCATTCCATGTTTACGTATTTTGTATGCCACTAGGGACAGTGTCATTTAAGCATGGGGGGTGGTTTAGATGCACACTAAAAAAATTTCTTTTTACGTCAGGTAGCTAAAACTCATAAAATTAGGTCTTTAAGAACAAGTTTGTAGTATATATGAATGTTTTTGCATAATCTGACAATTTAGAAATTTTTAAGCCCCAAGTGAATTTTTTTCCTCTGATCTGGTCCAAAAAGAGTAGTATTTATGAGATCATTCAAAGAAAAGATAGTATTTGAATGTTAGAAAGTTTTGAATCACTTAAGTATAAGTATGCATAGTATGTTTTGTGGAAAAACTAAGCAATTGAAAGAGGTTAGAAAGATGAGCTTAATAGAAATAGAGCTACGTTTAGTTGTTGATGTCTTCGCGATTCCTAGTAGTGGAACTCAGACACAAGTTGAAGTGTTTGAGTCTCTTGACGAAAAGGATAACGAAGGAGATCATCTTCTTGTCTAGTCGATATCTGTGACCTATGTGGTTCGAGTAAGTAGAGTCTGAAGGGTGTTATACACCTGGTGCCCTAAAGCCAGCTGGTTTGGGAGCCACCAATTAGAAAGCTTGTTACATGAACTTCATAGAAAGCCCAAGAGATAGAGACATTGCACATGATGAGAAGAAGACTATACGTAAACTATTAAAATAGAAGGTCTAGTGACTCGAGCAATTAAGTCCGAGGGATACTCTATATCTGGTGCCTTAAGGTCGTCTGGCCTGGGAGTCACTGACCCAAAGCTCATTATACGGGTCATGAAACTGGATATTTGAAATAGTGCTCAAGTGAGAAGAATGCTCAAATGAGAGGAATTGAAAAATGGTGAAAAATTGGAAATCAAAAGAAAAAGAATAAGCTTAATGAGAAAAATTCATTGCTTAGGAATAATTATGAAATGCTGTGCAGAAAAGATACAAGTGAGGATAAATGAATAATAACATGATACTACTTGACTTTCTGAGAAAAATCATAAATAATTACAAGTTTAGAAAAGTGAAAGAAAAAGGTTTTTACTGTGGTGGCATAAAAATTCTAAATCTATTATGAGAATGTAGATCATATAAAATATTTGCTTACAATGAGTTCTTAATTGCCTAGTATTTCTGAAAAATGATTTCTACATGACATTGATGTTTGTGGGTAGCATCTCTGCAAACCCTCACGAGACCTTACTCGTCAACTGGGGTAACCCAGGGGTTTAAAGGGCTTGTTGCATGTGGTAAATGCAACCATGATTCCTACAAAATTGAGTTATTTATTTAATAAGAGCTTGCATGTTATTTGGGTAGTCCATATCTTTATCGCGAGGGTAGAGTGTATTGCTAGGGACTAGCAATTATTCTAGCATTGGGGTATTTGATGATGCATTAATTACACGTAATCTTAATACATTTTTACTACATAAATGCATCATTTATAGGTTTAGAACTCACACTTAGATGCATATTGATGTCATGAAGCTACAATTTGAATTTCGTTTGATTCAGACTTAAAACAAGGAAGTTATTGCAGTTACAGTGTAACGAGTCGCACTTCGGGTAAACCAGGTCAAAAAACGGATCCAGTTGGCTCATCTGGGCCCTGGATCAATGCCAAAAATCCTAGATCCGCTCCAGCCCAGCCCAACGTGAGTTTTACAAAAATATTTTCTAAAACCCCCTCTCAAAAGAGGCGCCCTGATAAAAGTTTCATTTTAATCTCTTTTCTAGAAATTCCAGAAAAGAGTCTATTCATTTAAATAGTAAATGACGCCCAACAAGGGGCGTCTTTTGCTTGGGGTTTTGCGCCTCTAGAGGGACCGATTCTTGCTCTCCCACCTTATTTCCCAACCGTCCCTTCATTCATCTTCTTCTTCATCCATGGAAGTGCAGAAAACGCAACCATTGGAGCAGCCGCCGGCCTCTATTCTCCCATTCTTTTCTGTCATACCATGTCTTTTCTTCTCACCTTGCTGTAACTGAAGATTCATGTTGTTGTTGCAGGAGATAGCTGAGCGTGGAGTGCACCAGCTGCTGTAGGGGTGTCGTCTGCCCCTCCCCAGCCAGCCGTCCCTTTCCCCGTCGACTCTCTTCACCATCAAATCACGCCATTGTCGGGGTATCTCCATCCAACGTCTCCCAGCACCCAGCAGCAAAGTAAAGCAACCCAGCATCACCGAGGGACTTCTTGGCGTAAATCCGAAGCAAAGATCGCTCACCCACTACCCCTCCACTCGTCGGATCGCCCTTGAGGTATGATCTTCCTCTTCCCCGTCTTTTAGATAAAACCTATATTGTGCGTGTGATTTGTATATATCTGTATTTTTCTGTTTTTCGTTCAGCCATAGTGTAGAAGTCGTGCTTAGACCAACACATTAAGTTAATTAGATATTCTAAGTTTTGATTTCGTTTTTTAGTTTCTCTTTGATATGATTGATCATTGTGAACATCGAGTTCTTTAGGATTGTCTGAACCGGCTGGGTTATTCCCAGCCGACTGCAGCATTTTATGTTAGCATTTTAGTCGTATGCATTAGTTTAAATTAGCATTTTAGTCTTATGCCTTCATTTTTTTTATATATATACCAATGTGTTTCGGTTGCATGCTGGTCTGAACCCAAGGTTCAGACCTGTGTGTGTATGCTTTGGCAGCAAGGCTGGCACCCGGTGCCACCCTTGGCCTTTCTTAGGATGACTCGGGTGCTATCCGCAAGGGCTTGGCACCCGGGCTATGGTTGTCGACCCTTTTTGGGTCCAGGTCTGAACCGAGTGGTTCAAACCTGTTCGTGGTTGTGGACAGCAGGGTCCTGTGGACCAGTCCCTTCCCCTAGTCCAGCTCCGTCGGTGCCCCGAAATTTCCTTTAGCCGGCCTAGCCATTTTTTCCCTTGACTGGAGTTGGGTGCGCACCACTTGGGTGTTGCGCACCCTTGGCAACCTGTTAAAACGTGGTGGGTGCAGGTCTAAACGTGGTGGTTCAGGCCTGAACCCTTTCGCAGCCCAGCTAGCCTCTAGTCCTAGCCGCGGCTCCACCTAGTTGGAGCCGGGTGCCAGCCAATTAGTGTTGGACACCCCCGGGGCCTCTCTTTCGGCTGAACCACCTTAGGTTTGGGTCTGAACTGAAAAGGTTCAAACCCTAATCCGTTTTAGCTGTTGTCTGGTCCTAGGGACCAAACACTTTGACCCGCAGTTGGTACCCCTTTTTCATGGACACTCTGTTGACCCTTGTCGGGGCTTGAACCAGCCCCAACCAAATCCCTGTTAGTGGTCTAGTCCAATCCACAAGTCGGACCAAATTCGGTTAGCAAGCGTGACAGTCTAGTCCGTGGGACCAGACCATCGCTTTAGTTGGAGTTTTTTTTTTTGCAGCACATGTGCGGATCCGCGTGTTGGCACACTTGCAGCCCTGTAATGCCACTATTGTTGTTGTCAACATGTTTTATCAACAACCAGCCCGCACCTACTACGAGTTGAACCCAATTAGGTTCAAGTTAGCCCTTGTACTGCCCCGCACCATCCTCGCACCTCTGTTAGGTTTTGGCATGAGTGTATGCCTTGGGGTTGCATCGAGTTCGATATATATATATATATATATATATATATATATATATATATATATATATATATATATATATATATATATATATATATATATATATATACACACATTAAAACACTTAAATAATTATCTCGGTATGACCGAATGGACTTGCGACACTCCTGTGTCCCATCCAGACTTTTTTTTGAATGATGTTACACTCTGAACTAAATATAAAATTACTTATTGTTGTCCTACGTTTGTGTTGGCAATGGTTTGTTTAGGGTTCGCGGTTGCGGCACCCCGAACCGTGGTAATGCTAATGTAATCCCCATTAGATGGGTTATTTCGGAATCACCTTTGACACGTATGTGTGCCGTACTGCGTAAGGAAAATCCTTATGCCTTGATTTACGTGCAATGGCCTAGTTAAAGAATACAGACAAACACTATTGCAAATCCACATATTTGGAAACTACGTTGAATTACAAGTGTTGTTTCGGGTCCGCAGGTGCGGCACCCATACCGTGGAAATAGCTAATGTAATTCCCATAAGACGGGAATATCCCGGAATTCACCATAAGTATGTATGTGTGTTGAACCACGTGTGTAAGGGTTTTATCGCAATTGCATCCTCCCTACAAGAGCAACTGTTCACCATGGAAATAGCTAATGTTATTCCCATAAGATGGAATTTTAGATGAATTCAATTTAAAACCCTTGAGAATGCGAATGTAATTCTCATACATATGAGAATGTTGTTAAATGCAATCTTAACACTGAAGTATACAAGTTAATGCATTATTAATTATCGCATATTATGCAAATGCCTCTGTTGTTTATACTTGTGCAAAAGATAGAAACATGTGATACTCTTTCACTTTGCACTTAGCACATCCTGACACTGTTATTGAGTAGAGCGTACCTTGAGAAGGTACCTGACTTGAGGCATTGGTAAGCGCACCAGGTGCACTTACTTCAAGAATGAAAAGACTGAAAAAAAAATGTGACACCATAGGGTATGAATAAACAAAAATGACTTGTTGTGGGCTCAGTTGGAGTCCTTGGGCAGTGGCCCTCGTGTTGTTAATGGACTCTTGTGTGATATACCCTAAACAGAAATAAATAATATGGTGTTGTGACTGCTTTCACGAGCAGTGTGCTCCGTTGGCCACGTGAGGCTGAGCACGTGAATGGGCAGGCCAAGTCTTCGTTTTGCGTACCCTGCAGGGACCACGAGGCAAATTCCTCATTGTGAGGTATGAATTAACATGAGCCTAAGAAAGATAAACCTGCTTTGCCCCATTCACAAAATGGTTCACCTTGGGAGAGGGTGGATGGTACAACCCTGAGTGACTTGTCGTTACTACGACACATGTTTTGACAGGAGTTGTAGCGTCCTTTGGCCGTCAGTCACTAAGAGTCAAGGAGGTCGAGGTTGTCTTTTTAGGGCCTCACTACTGCAGTAGTATGGATTGCAATCCTTGCCTATGCGAGTGTTTTCTCCTAGTTGTGTGTTGCTCGCATATGGTTGACTCGGTCTATAGCTTTCTCGGTTATCACTCTATAATTGAATAACAGATGCTGGGTGCATGTCTGACAGAATGCGAGGCCTTCGCATACCCGAAAGAGTAATCAGAAGAACATAAAGACTAACCAAACAGCCGACTTACAGTAGTTGATACTTTACTTGTGTTGTAGACTTTACTTCAGTTACTTTACCTATTTCAGTTGTTGCTTAGTTACTCTACTTGTTACTGCTTGATGTACTTGTTACAGTTACTTCAGCTGTTACTTTAGTTACTTGTTGCTCGGTACTCATTACAGTTTAGCTTGCTGCTTTAGCGACTTGTTTCCCTGATACTCCAGCTTTGTTGACTAGTACTTGTCACTTTGCACTTATGTAAACACCCCAAATTTTCACTCACCTCCCTGACATCGCCACCAATCATCACATTTCAATTCTCTGGAAGCAATGAAGGGAAAAATGGTCATTTTCTGAGATTGGGCTTTGCAGAAAGTCTAAAATTTCATTCTTGAGCCTCAAAATTTCTATATTTAGGTTCAGAAACATCTTCAAACTGCAAATTTTCAAAATCCTATTCTGGACAAAAAGCTAGAATTTCCAAGTCTTGGCTCAGAGTAGCATTTCTTGAAACATGTCTTTGCACAGCATTGCATGCACATTTCATATCATTTCACTGCACAACATGTCATTTTGAGGTCCAGAAACTCTCGATTTCAAAATTCTCAATCTAGATTCGAGTTTTAACTCTTTTCAAAATTGATTTCAAAACCCTGGGTCTTCAAAATTGTCAACCTTTCCCATTTTACCCCCAGGACTTTGAATTACAAAAGTTTTTCTCAAGAAAACAATCTGGATATTTGGATATTGATTTTAAAGATTTTATCTCAAAACTTTTTGCAAAAAGATTTTTTATCTCTTTACAAAATTTCTATATTTACTTTATACATATTTTTGCCCTGAAAACCCATTTTCTTTCAAATTCTTGAAAAAAAGACAAAGTTTTATCTCGTATTATAAAAATTCCAAAAAAAGAAGAAGTTATTTCTTCTGCTTTTTATTTTCCAATTGCCTGCGCCGTAGCAGTAGTCTTTCTTCTACCCTTTGTGATGATTTCGACTGTTGTGGCCGTGGTTGGCAGAATAGGTGAGATGTGTCTTCTTCCTTTGTTCACCTTGGGAGTTATGCTTGGGAAATGTGAAGCCTTCGTAGACTCCATTTTCCACACTCAGCTCAAGCCATTCGGCTCATTCAGTCAACTCGATGAAAGTCCGGGATGGTGCAGTAGAGATTAATCCTCTTAATGGTTGCGAGAAATTGTTGAGGATCAATGACAAGGCGTGCCTTTCAGATATAGGATCTCTCATTTTGTTGCAGGCTGACCTCCATCTGTGGATAAAGTCCCATGCTTTCTCATTTTCATTCTGCCTGAGACTGCAGAGATGACTTAGTGTCGGGAGCGCCTCCGTGTTGAATAGGAAGCGTTCAATAAACAAGTTCACTACTTTATCAAACTCCTTGAGCTCGATGGGATTGATATGCTCAGCATACCACTTAGCAGCAACTCCTTCCAAGCTGCGGGGAAAACACAAAAATAGTGCTCTGCTGTCTCTCTTGAACCTTGAGCATTCAGCAAAGAACGTGGCGAGATGGGCTTTCGGGTCGCCAGAACCGTCGAACTTGATGAATTTTTGGGGAAGGTTTTCCAAGTCATCGTCCCCTTCTAGGCCATCATAAAAGTCCTCGCTGGTGAAGACTTTCTTGCCCTTGTCGCGGGCTTGCAGATCTTTAACTACTTTGGCCATTTCCTTGAACTGTGCTTGCAAGGGCTCTTCTGCATCTCGGCTCTTTGATTTATGGCTCCTCCTTTGGCCACGTTTCTGAAATGCCGGAGGCACCTCATATTCTTCATCGGTGTTTTCAGTTGAGTCTGATTCATCTGAAATCTCCTCTGGCTGGATCTACTTTTTGGAAGCCTTCTTACCTTTGTGACCATGGAACTTCTCTCTGAATGGATTCCTTTCTGAGCTGGTCCCGGGCTGCTCATTCATCATTTTGTTCATCATTTTCCGGAACATGGCATACATTTGAGGGTCTATGCCATCATCCTCTTGTTGATGCTCTTGACATCTCTCAGATCGCGGGGAGCCCATCTCTTCTTCTGAAGCTGATGATCATGTATATATTTTAGGGATATTTCATATAAAAATATGCATGATTTCATGAGAAAATGATTTAAAAACCCAATTTTATGTTAGTTTCGAGTAAATATGCTAAAATAATATAAGAATAGAAAATGCATAAAAAATAGTGTTATTTTACATTTTTATGCAAACTTTAGTGTTTGACATAATTGTAATAGTTTAGTTTTTGAAAATCATAAAAAAAATAGATTTAAAATAGACTTAGTTTTACAATTTCTAAAACATAGTCATTTTGAGTTGTTTTGTAAATAACTTTTTGAAGAGAGGTTTTGAAATGCAATTTTAAAAAGAAGATGGACTTATGGACAAAAGTTCAAATCTTTAAATATGATACGTAGTGGGGAAGAGAAGCTTGTCTTCTCTTTCTTGCCTAAGCCCTCTCTTCTTCCCCTTCTTCTCCACCTCTTCTTACCTCTTCTTCTCCTTCTCCCTATTTTCCCCTCTTTTTCTCATCCTCTTTCCAGTGGAGAATTTCAACAACGGCTGAAGCAAGAGAAAGGATTTCACCTCTCTCCTAACCCTTCAAGTTCACGGTAAGATCTTCAGCTTCTTCCTCTTCTTCTTCTATTTGTCTTCTTTATTTTATTTCTCATTAGATTAGTAAAACATATTACTTAAAATCAAAAGAAAATAAAATCGTGGATTAATTTTCATTTGATTATGTGTGTTAGAATTCAGAAATTTTCAACTTGTATTGTAAGATTCATTTCATACGCATTCTGTATTTCATAGTTCAGTTTCAATAGTAATTTTTTTTCTGCATCGTAAATAGCATTAAAAAAAAATCATCAACATTAGCAAAGGATAATGTTTTGAAATATGATCGTCTGTGTGTTTTTCATCAAATGAAACTCAGTTGCATCGGATTGTTTACTACTGTAGATGATCAATTATCATCTGGATCATCTAATTGAGAGCTAGTTCAGAAAAAAAAAAGGATAATCGATCATCTAATCGATTAATTATTGAATTTTGGTAACTGAATACTTCAAATCTAATCGATCGACTAGCTGAGTTTGATCGATTAGATGTATGGAATTGTTATTTCCAATTGATTCCTGATTTAAACTGTTTGAACTTTAATTTGATGACATCGGATTGCTGATCAACGTAATTCCAGAAATCGGCTGAATCTTCGCCAGAATTTTTTTTTTTTACGATGTTGAGGTGTGGATTTCCGGTGAAGGTCTGATCTCTTTGGAAATCAATGTGGCTTCTGTCATTCAAAGATTGGAATTGTGTTTACTGATATCCAGCATCCTCCTGCCAAAATCCCCTACTTTAACTGAATAACTTCACATTTATCGTGAAGATGTGAATCCGGTGGTTTCATTCTTGAGCCCACCGTAAAATTCATTTCACAATTGCTATTTGAAATTGATTCTATTGTTGTTTCTAGTGAATGTGATTGTTGTTTGAAAGTCAGATGAGTATTGAAAAATTTGATCGGATGACTGGATTCAATGTGAGTGAGAGATACTGATTTTGAATCAGTTTTACTGTTTTTTCGGTGTTTGATTTTTGAATCAGTTTTATTGTTTTTCCGGCAAGTGTTTGATCTCTAATCACCATGCTATTACTGTTTTCTGGCAAGCAATTTTCTGATCATCGATCATGATCAAGGGAATTCTGGTAATTGTCCGGTTGATTTCCAACTGATTCCACCCTGCGTAAGCTGTAACATCGAGAGTTTCAGCCATTAGTTAAAGAGGAATCGGGATTCCTCTAGGCTAATCATGATTTATAGGTCTTCCAACACTGATTGTTTCCAAAGCAAATCGATATCCATTGAAAATCTAAATTCGGCATGTGAACAATTGGATCGATATGCAATCTCAGACATTCTTTTTACTGTTCTCAGTAAAATTAAATCTGATTCCCAATTTTTTATTGATATTAACTGTATCAGATTTGAATTTTGCCGAATGTTAAGTGGATTTTGATTACATTTGAAGATCTGAAGTTTATTACAGTTTGGTAATGGTGTCAAATTTGGGATGTTAAAATTCACTGATTGAACTTCATTGTTTGAATTACTGAGTTTCACTGAATTTTACTTGTGTTTTACTAAGTGTCTCACTGATTTTTACTAAGTGTTTTGATTAAATAATAGTGATTAAGTTAGTTGTTAGTTGTAATTAGATTACTTAGTTAATTAGCAGTTAGTATTACTTAGTTAAGAAAATATTGTTAGTTAGTTTTTGAAATTACAATTAGTCATAAAAATTCTTAATGAATTGTCATTTCAGTATTAACATTTAGTTAGTTAGTTTTTGTTTTTCTCTCGTGTACTGCTCGTGTTTCTTTTGACTTGTGCAGGATTGCACAGGAGTGGAGCTGAAGCACATACGTGACACGGAAGTGCAAGAGTAGAAGCTTCTTTTTACTTTTCAGTTTAGAATTAGGAATTTGATTCTGGGTTTGTAAATATTGCATTTTACGCCCTCTGCGAAGGGTATTCATTTGTTGTAATAGTTAGTTGTTTTTATTTTTCTCAAACATTTTCCATTTAATAATTCGGCAATAAAGAATAGTTTAGAATTGTGTGTTTGAATACAAAATATTCCCGTTCCCTGAGTTCGACCTGGTCTCATTCACTAGTGAGAAGCAGTTTTTATTATTTGATGTCTGGTTTTCACATGTTTTACATATAAAAATCTTTTCAAAATTACAATGATTTAAAAGAAGACATCAAATTTTTTGCGCCATTGTTGGGGAACGGCGTAATATTAGTATTCACTTTATTGCCTAGTGTTTGTGTTGCATTTAGGTTTAGAACAACGTATGTGCATATCGTAGAGACAAGCTTACTTTTCTGCACAGCCTACCTACTAGATCCCCTTAGAGGTGACTGTGTACGATTGGTACCGTACACTTAGATTTCATATTTCTTTTGCATAATCTTTGTTGTGTGCAACTGCATGGTGGTTGTTTAGTTTTGTTGTTTTTAGTTTACTCGCTTTGTGGTTTGCGTGGTTTGGCCGCTTAGTGCATTAGTTAGGTAGAAAACCAAAAATTAGGACGTGTGCTACACCGGTCTACTTTGAGGTGTATGCAAGGGCGACGCTCGCTTGACCCCGAGCTGGTAGAGCCGATTGAGGACTCCAAGTCGCTTATTAGGAGAGCCCAGAGATCTGCAACCATGGCTGAGAATCACCAGATTACTCATCCTCTTAGGGAGTATTTCATGCCCAACACTTACACTCCCACCTCCTACATCACAAGACCTGATGTAGGAGCAAATCATTTTGAGATAAAGGCCAGTGTGATCCAGATGTTACCTTCATTTTATGGCCTTTGCAATGAAGACCCATATCGTCATCTTGATGAATTTCTAGAGATTTGCTCGACAGTGCGAATTAACAATTTTGGAGATGACGCGATGAGGTTGACCCTGTTCCCCTTCTCTCTGAAGGACAAAGCGAAGAGTTGGTTAAAATCATTAGATACAGTTCGAATTACCACTTGAGAACATATGCAAAGAGAATTTTTAAAGAAATATTTCCCAATTTGCAAGACGAACCAGTTTCGTAAAGCGATAACCAGTTTTTCCCAAATTGAGGGAGAACAGTTTCATGAGTCTTGGGAGAGATTGAAAGATCTTCTCCGCAAGTGTCCCCACCACCAGGTGCCTCGCTGGCAACTGGTGCAATATTTCTATGACGGTCTTACTGAGAAGAACCGTCAAATGGTCGATGCCGTGTGTGGGGGCACATTTATGCTCAAAAGTGAGGATAAAGCATGGTCACTTTTTGAGACATTGAGCGAGAATTCGATGCACCATGCGACAGCCTCACGGTTCGATAGGGCTGCACCTGCACAGAATAACATTAAGAAGGCAAGTATTTTCAAGTTAGGGATGAACCTTGAGTTGAGCAACAAGGTAGACCAACTGTCTCAGAAATTAGATCAGTTGTTGTTGGGTCCCTCTCCTGTCATGCAGGTGTGCGCGTTGTGTGCGAGTCCTGCACACCATGTCTTCGAGTGCCCAGTTGCGCCACAATACCCTGAGTTTGTCCAAGAGCAAGCTCAGATGGCTCAAAATTTTGCTAGGCCCGCACCCAATCCTTTTTCTAACACTTATAACCCGGGCTGGCGAAACCATCCCAATTTCTCATGGCGCAACTCACAGATCCATCCCCCTAACCCTTCCTAGAGTCAACCCAGTCAAGGCGGTTATGCGTCTGGATTTCAGAGATCCAGTTATCCTCCATCCCAACCTGTTTATACTCACCCCTAATCTCATGAGTTTTTGCATAGTCAGTCCTTTGAGGATAAGATTTTGCAAGCTTTGAGCTCACATACCCAGTCTATTGCAAAATTAGAGACTCAAATGGGGCAGCTCGCCGAGGCACTTAGCAGGCGAAGTGAGGGGACACTGCCTAGCCAGCCTATTGTCAACCCTAAGGGAAAGGAACCCATGCGTAGCTTGCATATGACCGATGCACATAAAGAGCAAGCTCAAGTAGTAACCCTTAGGAGTGGGAAGCAATACCAAGCGAGGGAGGCTGCAGAAGAAAGAGAAAAGATAAGTGAGAAGTAGTCTGTCCCTAATGTTTTACCTCAGGAAAGCGAAAAGGTTCTTCCATCTGAGCCTTCACCATCCTACATTCCCAAAGCCCCCTTTCCTGAGGCGTTAGAGAGGCCGAGAGCATTAGGTAAGTCCGGAGTGAACATGCAAGAGATGCTTGAGATATTCAAGCATGTTCAGATAAACCTCCCCTTACTAGATGCTATCCAGCAAGTCCCTGCATATGTAAAGTTCCTCAAAGAGCTTTGTACGCAGAAAAGGAAGTCGAGGTCCCATGTGCAAAAAATGATTTATTTGACTGGGCAGGTAAGCGCAGTATTGCAACACCAAACCCCACCTAAGCTTAAGGACCCAGGGACTCATATCATCTCATGTGTCATAGGAAACATCATTGTTGGGCGTGCATTGCTCGACCTTTGAGCAAGTGTTAACATCTTGTCGGGTTTCTTTTATGACCAATTTGGATTAAAAGAGATGAGACCTACACCTATGACTCTTCAGCTTGCAGATAGATCGATCAAGGTCCCAAGAGGGATACTTGAAGATGTTTTAGTCAAGGTGGAGGATTGTTATTTTCCTGTCGACTTCATGATATTAGATATGGAGGGAGTTGATAGCCCACAACAGACCCTTATTATTCTCGGTCTCCCCTTCCTAGCTACCGCCAACTCGTGCATTAATTGTCGCACTGGTGCGATGGTTGTGTCATTCGAAACTAGGAAGATGCAGTTGAACATTTTTCGTGCTGCTATGGGGCCTGCTGTTAAGGAGGTTTCTTTCGAGGTTGATGTCATTCAAGACCTCGTAGAAGCAGAATATGCTTGGTTATTGAGTGATCCACTTCAGAAGGAGGATAAGGAATCACTAGAAGAGGATCACCTAGAATTACTTGAGAATCAGATAGGTGATTTGAATTGGATCGGGCACTTCGAGCCATTTAGAGGTAGACGGGATGGGAATACAGTGCGCAGTGTCACAGATGACACTATTTTTCATAGAGAGCCCGATTGAGCCTGACTTCATGTCCATTGATCTCATGGATGATGAAGGTTTTTCCAGGGATCCGTCTGGCTGGGGACGTGAAACTTAGCGCTTTATGGGAGGCAACCCATATCTTGTTGTTATCATCGCAAAAATTTTAACTTTTGCAAATCAAACTGACCTTTGAAAAAGTTTTTGAAAATAACTCGCCTCCGTCTTTAAAATGCGGGAAAATTCCGTAGAATGGGACTCGTCTGTCGGTACGAGGTTCAACCGTTCCTGCCACCTTTAACAGGGGTAATTGAACCAAGGATCAATCTTATGCTCTACTCTATTCAACTTGTCTAAATCATATTCTAATTTCTAAATGCACATAGAATCAGGCATGTGCTATGAATTTTCAGAAAATGCACATTTTGAAAACATGATGTTTGCTTTGAATGATTGAAATATTTAGAATAGGTATCACATGAAAAATCGTGAATTGGGATTTGAAATGTACTTCTGAGAAAAATAAAATCGATTTTGAGGAATCCTTGACATTTGGTGAAAATCGATTCTGAGAGACTTGGTTTCTCTGAATTCAAACTTTGAACTTGAAAATATAACTTGAAATTTCGAATTTTGAACTTGAGAAATACTTGAAACATACTTTGAGATTTTCATATTCTGAGAAAATCGATTTCTCCATATGACTTAGAAAATTTTGAGAAAATGAAATTCTTTGAAATTCAATGCTTTTGGGAAAATCGATTTTGCTATAAGACTTAGGAGATTTTGAGGAATTCAATTTCCTTGACTTAGAATTTGAATTGGAATTGGCAAATGCATGAAATGAATGAATATGGATTTTGAGGAATTGAGAAATACTTTTGTATTTTTTAGAAATGCGGTGCATTTTGAAGTTAGCCTAAGAGTGTAGGCTGAATGTGGCTAATGTGAAGATCATAAATCTAAGCATCATTCGTATTCTGACTATGGCCATAAATACGAATTCCACCAAGTTTATAGACTTTATAGAAGCTGGTGCATGTGCCATTCGTGTAGACCATGGTGAATTTGTAAAATTATGCATGAATCATCATCCATCACACATTAACATTATAAAAAAAATAAACTATATGCAATGCTGCCTAAGCTAAGCAGGAAATGTAAATTCTTATTCCAAAGTTTAATTTAGTTTACATCACTATTGAAATTTAAATACATGAAAAAATAAAGTCTTCAATGTACCTGCAAAACTAGAAAACTTGGTTAATGAAAATATGTTGGTTTTTCTAGATTTATCCAACAATATCAGGATATTGCTGGATTTTGCTAGATATAAGCCTTTTTGCCATGATTCCCTTAAATCAAAATGATAAAATATGAAATAAAATTGAATAAATATGAATATAAGATATGAAATTTCGAAATTGGGGTCAAAATAACCAAAATACCCCTAATAACAAGACTATGGCCTTGAAATTAGGGTTTTTAGAAAGATATTTTGATAAAATGCAAATTTTGAAATTTGAATGGAATAAACTCAAACCAAATATGCTATGACATGATTAAAAATATGAAATTAGGGCTAGGGATTTCGAAATTTAGGTCAAATGACCAAATTGCCCCCGATAGCAAGACTATGGCCTTGAAATCAGGGTTTTTAGAAATAGATTTTTGGTAAAAACTTAGGTTTTATGCACTAAATGAAATCAAATGAGCATCAAATTAAACCTAAAGCATGCTAATATGATTATGAACATGATTAAACCCTAAAAATATATGCTTATGCACGAAAATCCAATAATATCACAAAAATTGTGATTTTTGCAGTGTTTTTGGATCTTTCAGGATCCCGGTTTTCCAATTTGCTTAATTCAGCCATCAAATGGATTCCAAAATCCATAAAAATTGGTACCTGCACTTTTTATAACCCTAATGTCGAATTGGAATTATAAAAACAATTTTTTGACATTAAATTAATCCGAAAATTGCATTAAACCCTAAAAATATGCTATTTTTGACCTAATTCACCAACCAGTCTCAGTCCAAGACCTGAACCAGGGGTCAAATCTCCATGGAAATTTATAAAATTTTACAGAGACTAACTAGAAAAAAAAACAGAGATTTCCCAATTTACAGATTGGAAAAATCATCTCCGGTTAGGGAGAAACCCCTCCGGCAATCTGAGCTAAAATATATCACTCTTAACAGGGATTAAAACAGCTATTCCAGATTGAAAATACAGACATAAATAGCAATCATAAACAAAAATCTCTGAACTTTTAGTGGTGAACAGTAGACAAAAAAATAATAATACTCACTTTTTACAGATCTAGAATCGGATCTGTGGTTTGGGATTTATGACTAACACAAGTCTGATTAGGGTTTTAGTAAACCCTAACGAGTTTTAAATTTAAAAACAGATTCTCTAAAAGGGGAAAAATAATAAACAGTAATAAAAAATTCTGAAAATTTCACAGTAGACAGATCTATTCAATGTGAATCCATAGCATTTTACAGATCTAAAATCGGATATAAGATGAGAGAAATATCATCACAGCAAGTTACCTTCTTGATTTTAACCACGATTTTAAAACTTTAAAAACCCGATTTGATGTCTGATTTTTTTGACAGAGTTCCCGAGATCCAAAACCTCTGATTTTTCTACAGTAACTCAATAACTCATGCATGCACCACATATAAACAATTTAGAAATAAACAATGAGTGCTTCAATCCGAAATAATATCATCTTTACTGTTCTAAACCTAGAACACACAGAAATTTAAGAAACCTGAAAAACCATGCATTAACTAATGTAAATAAATAAAATAAACCATAAAACAGTAAATAAAACTTATTTCTATGCTATAGAACGTAAAACAAACATGAATAAACCATGAAAATAAATTAAAAACAGGGAATCAATGGCTGGAATTTGATATCACCTTTAAAACATAGATTTAACCCATTAAAAAGGGTAAATCATATATTTTATTGGTTAATAATGCAAAGAATCATGTTAAAATCAATTCTAATGGATTAAAATCTCTGTAAATCATCCAAAACAGGGTTAGATCACCTTCTTGGAGTGTTCTTGCTGATTCTTGATGGTTCTTGAGGTTGAATCCATGGTTTAATCCATGAAGGGGATGACACCAATGGCTAAAATTGATTTAAAACATGAAAAAGTATTAAATAAAACTAAAAAATATTAAAAATATTACCTTGGTGCTTGAAGCTGCAATGGAGGAAGGTGGAGGTGCTGGAGAGGAGAGAGAGGCCACGAAAATTTGAGAGAAAAGAGCCCTCCTTTTGGCCCCCCTTAGGTCCCTTTTTATAGTTTTTCAAAAAGTCACTTAATTAGGGTTAATTAAGAGGTTTTTTCATTTTTTTAGGACTCTTTCTAATAAATCCACTAAAGGCAACAATTTTTTGTGGTTTTCTAACCTAGGTGGGACTCTAATTAATCCCTAATTAGCCCCTAACTAAACCTAGAAAACCCCCAAATGTGATGCCACTTGGCATCTTTCACATTTGGGTTTTTAAAACACCTTTAAAAACATTTAAAAACACTAGTTTTAAAAACTAATTTTCAAAATGAGTTTTTAAAATGGTTTCGACTCTTCTAAACCTCTAACACTAACCAACACATCAACTAACCCTAGTCTAGCCCTGACTTACTCGAATATGGCGCCACCTCGAGTGGGCCCTACTTGAGTTTTTCAAAAAGTGATTTTAAAACTTGAAACTGAAGGAGTTTTCAAAAGTAAACTTAAAATTAGGATTTTTGAAATGGCATAAGGTCCTAACTGAGTTAGAATTCCTCTGGATATGGTGCCAACTGAGTGGGCCCACATCGAATTTTGAATATTTTTGAAATAAACACTGAAAATGGCTTTGAAAAGGGGTTAAAATTGACATTTGAAATTCAAGATCTTTGAAAATAGGGACTCAAGCGAACTGGAACTCCGGGTTAGAGTCCTGAACTCTTAGGACTCTGAAATTTTAAATTTTAACATCCAAATGAAAGAATTTTCAAAAGATTTTATCAAGAAATGATGAAATAAGTCAGAAAACACAGTCAGGGTTAGATTCCTAACTCGACCGAACTCTAAAATAGAATCCTGAACTAACTGGACTCTGTAAAATGACCTAAATTTCGAAAACAAACGAAAAAGATTAAAAATGGAAGTAAAACAGACTTCAAAACAGACTCCTGACTGGATTAGGACTCTGAGAAAGAGTCCTAATCGGACTGAAACTTTCAAAAATTTGAGAAATTTAATGAATAGAGGAATTCAGAAGCGACACCACCACAATGGGTCTCATCTGTGACTTGAAATCGATTAAAATTTGAATTTGAAATGAATCCAGATTGTTTCCTTGAGAAAATATTTCGAAATATAAAGTCCTGGGGTTGGAAAATGACAGAGTATTGAATAAAAACCCAGGTTTTGAAATTGATTTTGAAATAAAGCTTTAAAATTCAAATCTGGATTGAATGTTTTGAAATAGGAGTGTTGGATCTCGAAAATGAGATGCAATGACATGCAATGCTATGCAGAATACATGCAATGACATGCAATGATCTGTAATGACTTATGAAATGGACAAACACTGGATGAGGGTGAAAATTTGGGGTGTTTACAGATGCCCCTCTTTGCTGCTAAGCCGGTTGAAAGCCGAGCTTAGTGGCAAAGAAAACACACCAAATTTGGACTATAAAAATGCCCCAGTTAGATGAATCTGACTGGGTATGAAAGAATTAGTTCAAATGATGATGATAGATATGAAATGAAGAATAAGGAGAAAATTTTATTTCAAAAAGAAGTGAGATTCAGGTTTTGCCCTTAACCTGGATGGGACAGAAAATACCTCGTATGGAACGAAGCTCAGGCTTAACCCTTAACCTGAAAGGGGACGATACCTCGTGGAAAAATGAGGCTCAGGCTTAACCCTCAACCTGAAAGGGGACGATACCTCGTGGAAAAATGAGGCTCAGGCTTAACCCTTAACCTGAAAGGGGACGATACCTCATGGAAAAGCGAGGCTCAGGCTTAACCCTTAACCTGAAAGGGGACGATACCTCGTGGAAAAACGAGGCTCAGGCTTAACCCTTAACCTGAAAGGGGACGATACCTCGTGGAAAAACGAGGCTCAGGCTTAACCCTTAACCTGAAAGGGGACGATACCTCGTGGAAAAACGAGGCTCAGGCTTAACCCTTAACCTGAAAGGGGACGATATACGGAGTCCTCGAATGAAGAAACCATGATGGGACCTTCGAATTCTGCACAATAAATCCGAGAGGGGTTTGCAAAAGGAAGAAAGGGGGTTCCCTAAAGCTTGAAAAGGGATTGATCTTGGACGTCTCATTGCTAAGACTGAATGGCTTTTAAGACAGATGACCTTTTGCGGAAAATTCAGGTTTAACCCTTAACCTGAACGGGAACTGTCTATGGTGGGACAGTGGGGAGCACAAGGAAGTGTGCGAATCTGAGAGCCCAGGCACTCAGATCAAAACAAGAAGGGAAGGATCTTGGACAACTCCCATCATCCGATCCTAAAAGGGATAACAACAACGCCTGAATACATCAAAATAAACACCAAGTTCTCACTTCATGTCAGGATAACTTAAAAAGATTGCCAATAAGATAAAAAATTGTAGTTAATTCAAGAATGATAAGCACATATATATATGAAAAATATTCCCTCTTTTCTACCTGAAGTATTACCTCCGACTGGGCTTAACTCCGTAGAATCAAGATTCGAATTCAAATTACTTGCAATTGACTTTCCTTCAAGGAGGCTATCAATTTCATTGATATGGACGGAAAAGAATGTATTCTTGATATTGCGAGAGCTATTAGTGAAAGGATATTGATAAAAGAATTTCACAAAATTAAAGAAGATTCTTGATAGATTCGGCAGTCTGATATCCTGGGATTCTCTTCTCATGATGATCTTTTTGCACTCTCTTTTTGACAGAATTGGTGCACTCTTGGATTTTTTTGGGAATTACATCATCCTTTATTTTGGAGATGTCCTGGCTTTTCTCTCTTTATTTTTTTTGGAAGGGTACGTCACAAACTCCTTCATCTCAGAGATGTTCCGATCCTTCTTTTCTCTCAGGGATTATATTGACGGTTATTGGCTCATTGGTTGGGAATCTCTTGATGATAGCAGAAATTAAATATCTTTTAGGGTTTGTCGGTAGGTTCATCACACTCGCCTTCATCTCGACGGTGATCTGAACTTTCCCTGGAAGGATCCGTCACAAACTCCGTCATCTTGGAGATGATCCAAATCTTCTTTGGCCCCGGGGGTCGACTCGTCTAATTCGCCTTCATCTTGACGACAGTTGAGAGATCTCTTTTGCAGATATTTAATTGCAGCTTAGGTGATTGAGGAGACAAGGAGATTGAGTGGATTTTCCTGTATCACTCAGGATATTTTGACTGCTTTTATTTTCCAAGAATGATCTTAAAAAGTGTGCCATTGACTGCGATCAATATCAATCACTCATGGCTTTGCAACAACATTGAATTTTCTTTGCTGGCCATATCGCGGATTTATTCTTCATCCTTTTGGTTGGCCAATAGAAAGATTTTGAATTTTGAATCTTTTTTCACAAAAGCTTTGTCCTTTCGGAAGTAATACTAAAGGTATTCTGAGGTACAATTTTATGCAGTAAAGATTTTGAGATCAACAACTATTTTTCATGACAAATTGGCAAAATATTCCTGAAATCCTTGGTGAAAGAAATCACTTGAGATCTAAATGACACATCCGTGGCTAGATTCTCCTCTCCTTTCCCCAAAGGAGAGACTCAGAAATTGGAAATAGGATATTGGATGACCTGGAGATCAAAATTGTGATTTGGTCCACTGGAAGTGACATGGGTTCTGTAGGGATTCATCCTAAGAATGACATTGGTTCAATTGAGAATGACATTGGTTCACTGGGAACAACATGAGTTCGATAGGTATTCAGCCTAAGAACGACATTGGTTCAATTGAGAACGACATTGGTTCACTAGGAACGACATGGGTTCAATAGGGATTCAGCCTAAGAACGACATTGGTTCAATTGAGAACGGCATTGGTTCACTGGGACGACATGGGTTCAATAGGGATTCAGCCTAAGAACGACATTGGTTCAATTGAGAACGGCATTGGTTCACTGGGAACGACATGGGTTCAATAGGGATTCAGCCTAAGAACGACATTGGTTTAATTGAGAACGGCATTGGTTCACTGGGAACGACATGGGTTCAATAGGGATTCAGCCTAAGAACGACATTGGTTCAATTGAGAACGGCATTGGTTCACTGGGAACGACATGGGTTCAATAGGGATTCAGCCTAAGAACGACATTGGTTCAATTGAGAACGGCATTGGTTCACTGGGAACGACATGGGTTCAATAGGGATTCAGCCTAAGAACGACATTGGTTCAATTGAGAACGGCATTGGTTCACTGGGAACGACATGGGTTCCATAGGGATTCAGCCTAAGAACGACATTGGTTCAATTGAGAACGACATTGGTTCACTGGGAACGACATGGGTTCAATAGGGATTCAGCCTAAGAACGACATTGGTTCAATTGAGAACGACATTGGTTCACTAGGAACGACATGGGTTCAATAGGGATTCAGCCTAAGAACGACATTGGTTCAATTGAGAACGACATTGGTTCACTGGGAACGACATGGGTTCAATAGGGATTTAGCCTAAGAACGACATTGGTTTAATTGAGAACGGCATTGGTTCACTGGGAACGACATGGGTTCAATAGGGATTCATCCTAAGAACGACATTGGTTCAATTGAGAACGACATTGGTTCACTGGGAACGACATGGGTTCAATAGGGATTCAGCCTAAGAACGACATTGGTTCAATTTAGAACGACATTGGTTCACTAGGAACGACATGGGTTCGATAGGTATTCAGCCTACGAACGACATTGGTTCAATTTAGAACGGCATTGGTTTCGCAGGGGTTCGACCTACGAACTATCAATTCCATAGGAATTCAACTTAAGGATCATAGCTTAAGAAGGAATGATTCCAACTTGTGAGCTTTGAATGGACCAAGTGCTAAACTGGGTTTTTGAGGGAAAATTCGAATCGGAATTCAACTCTTCAAGGAAAACTAGATGAATTGGATTTTGAAAGACAATTCGAGTCGGAACTCGGATCTTCTAGACCAACTCGCAGGATAGTTTGAGTAGAAGTTCAAACTTGTAAAGGAAAGCTAAGCGAATTGGATTTGAAAGAAAATTCGAGTCGGAACTCTGATTTTCTAGACCAATTCTGAATTAGATTTGGAAGAAGATTTGAATCGGAACTCGACTCTTCTAGACCAATTCTAGAATCTAGAGAAAAGAAAATTATACGAATTGGATTTGTAAGAAAATTCAAGTCGGAACTTTGATTTTTCTAGACCAATTCTGAATTGGATTTGGAAGAAGATTCGAATTGGAACTCGACTCTTCTAGACCAATTCTAGAATCTAGAGGAAAGAAAATTATACGAATTGGATTTGTAAGAAGATTAAAGTTGGGACTTGGATTTTCTAGACCAATTCTGAATTGGATTTGGAAGAAGATTCGAATCGGAACTCGACTCTTCTAGACCAATTCTAGAATCTAGAGGAAAGAAAATTATACAAATTGGATTTGTAAGAAAATTCAAGTCGGGACTTGGATTTTCTAGACCAATTCTGAATTGGATTTGGAAGAAGATTCGAATCGGAACTCGACTCTTCTAGACCAATTCTAGAATCTAGAGGAAAGAAAATTATACGAATTGGATTTGTAAGAAAATTCAAGTCGGGACTTGGATTTTCTAGACCAATTCTGAATTGGATTTGGAAGAAGATTCGAATCGGAACTCGACTCTTCTAGACCAATTCAAGAATCTAGAGAAAAGAAAATTATACGAATTGGATTTGTAAGAAAATTCAAGTCGGGACTTGGATTTTCTAGACCAATTCTGAATTGTATTTGGAAGAAGATTCGAATCGGAACTCGACTCTTCTAGACCAATTCTAGAATCTAGAGGAAAGAAAATTATACGAATTGGATTTGTAAGAAAATTCAAGTCGGAACTTGGATTTTCTAGACCAATTCTGAATTGGATTTGGAAGAAGATTCGAATCGGAACTCGACTCTTCTAGACCAATTCTAGAATCTAGAGGAAAGAAAATTATACGAATTGGATTTGTAAGAAAATTCAAGTCGGAACTTGGATTTTCTAGACCAATTCTGAATTGGATTTGGAAGAAGATTCGAATCGGAACTCGACTCTTCTAGACCAATTCAAAACATTTAAAGGAAAGAAAAGTTGATAAGTTTAAAGATGACATTTGGGACTAGTTCAACTAGTACGAGCATCAGATTTTGGAAGAGTACCAATATGAGCACTGGGTTTTAAAAGGTTACCAGTACGAGCACTGGGTTTTAAAAGGTTACCAGTACGAGCACTGGGTTTTAAAAGATTACCAGTACGAGCACTGGTATTTAAAAGATTACTAGTACGAGCGCTGGATTTTGGAAGGTTACCAGTACGAGCACTGGATTTTGAAAGATTACCAGTACGAGCACTAAATTTTTAAAGGATACCAGTTCGAGCACTGGACTTTAAAAGGCTACCAGTACGAGCACTGGATTTTGGAAGGATATCAGCATGAGCACTGGATTTAAAAAAAGGTACCCGCACGAACGCTGGGCTTTGAAAAAGTCTGACCAGTGAATACTGAATTTAGAGGGTTCGACTAGTAAAAACCAGATTCAGGAAGTTCGACCAGTGAATACTGGATTCAGGAAGTTCGACTAGTAAAAACCGGATTTAGGAAGTTCGACCAGTGAATACTGGATTCAGGAAGTTCGACCAGTGAATAGTGGATTCAAGAAGTTCGACCAGTAAAAACTGGATTCAAGAAGTTCGACCAGTAAAAACCGGATTTAGGAAGTTCGACCAGTAAAAACCGGATTTAGGAAGTTCGACCAGTAAAAACCGGATTTAGGAAGTTCGACCAGTAAAAACCGGATTTAGGAAGTTTGACCAGTGAAAACTGGATTCAGGAAGTTTGACCATTAAAAACCGGATTTAGGAAGTTCGACCAGTGAATAATGGATTCAGGAAGTTCGACCAGTGAATACTGGATTCAGGAAGTTCGACCAGTAAAAACTGGATTCAAGAAGTTCGACCAGTAAAAACCGGATTTAGGAAGTTCGACCAGTAAAAACCGGATTTAGGAAGTTCGACCAGTAAAAACCGGATTTAGGAAGTTTGACCAGTGAAAACTGGATTCAGGAAGTTCGACCAGTAAAAACCGGATTTAGGAAGTTCGACCAGTAAAAACCAGATTTAGGAAGTTCAACCAGTAAAAACCGGATTTAGGAAGTTCGACCAGTAAAAACCGGATTTAGGAAGTTCGACCAGTAAAAACCGGATTTAAGAAGTTCGACCAGTAAAAACCGGATTTAAGAAGTTCGACCAGTGAAAACTGGATTTAGAAAGTTCGCTTCACCCGAAGGTTGACCGGTAAAAATGGTTTTGATAAAAACTCGGCCCGCAGGACGAACTTGAAAAAGGTTGGTGTTTAGAAAGCGCTTGATGATTGTAATGTGAGATTTTCAATCTTTTACCCTCACGCTGACCTAGACAAATGTCGGAGTCTCAGGATTTATCCCTTATCCTGAATGGGTAATCGATGCAAATGCAAATTGATGCAGATGAATGCGAATGAATGTATGCAAATGCACATGAATGTAAATGGGTGCACATGCGTGCACAAGTGCGTGAAATGAGAGATTTGTTTATCCTGCCTGCATACAGAAAGTTTTGAAGATAAAATGAAAATTTTGAAAATGCCCCAGTGTAACTGGGAAAGAAGAATTTGAACAAAAGGATAAATGATTGATGTTTGAGGAGCGCTCTCTGAAGGTGACACGACAATTGGCTTTTGATTGATTCAGAAGAGACTCTGAAGAGGTCATTCCTCATAAGAGAACATTTTGCCGAGGAGAATAAAAAAAAATGGCACCGAGCTTGCGAGAAAAACTGACAACTTTATTGATGTATTGAAGGAAAGGTAACAAATAGAGGAAAGACAGACGAGATTACATTATCCCTTTGAAATAATAAAAGCAAGATGAGAAATTAGGAAAGTGCTAGTGTTATCAATTTTTTGAATGATTGGGGAGAAACATGATCAGGATGAATGGTCCTCCTTTTCATCTCCAACGAGAATATTCTTTTCAATGACGTCTTGGATAATATTTTTAAGGACAAAACAATGCTCAGTATCGTGACCCATTGCCCGATGAAATTTGCAGAACTGATCTTTAAACCTTCCCATGGTCACAGGAGGATTTGCTATCTTGGGGAGTCTAACCTTCCCTTTGGCTATCATGTATTCCAGAACTTGCTCCAGTGGCTGTTCTAAGGGAGTAAAATTGCGATCGTACCCCCAACCATCATGCTTTGGTTTTCTTTGGAATTTTAATTCGAATTGGACACTTGAGGAAGACTTGCCATCTCGCTTGTCCATTTTATCCTTCCGACTTGCGAGGTCATTTTTCTCTGAGTTTGGATTTCCTGAGCCTCCAGTATGATTTTTTCTACCTCCTCTTTTGTTTTGTCCATTGCTACTTCTGGTAGAATTGGTAGAAAATGTGGAGTGAGCCTTCAGAGACCCGACTTGTATCTTTTGTGTGCATGTATTCCAAGAAACTCTCGAGTATTTGATCTAACAGGGCCATCTTGTGGTCTTGGTTTGGATCATCACGCTGCATCTCTTGTCGAGTACTTGATTTTTGCTGAGACTTGGATAAGACAGTTGACCAGTACTCTTTCTCATTTTCAATGAAGAGATTCTTGTCGATATGATCTTGGATGATATTCTTAAAGACGAAACAATGTTCAATATCGTGCCCCATTGTTTGGTGGAATTTGCAGAAGCGGTCTTTCCATTTCCCTAGGGCGACCAGAGGATTAGCAATTCTTGGAAGCTTAACCATTCCTTTGCTCAGCATGTATTCAAAAACCTCTTCGAGGGGCTGATCTAGAGGAGTGAATTCGCGATCGTAACCCCAACCGTCATGCTTTTTCTTCTCTTTCTGTTGACTCAATTTTTCACTCTGCTTTAAAGATTTCTCTTTCTGACTTGTATGATTGCCCTTGTTATCCTTACACCCCTCGCGGTGGGCCTTAACAGAATTTGTCTTTTTTGAATCTTGATTATTCCTGACGGGAGTGATGCTCTTGTAGAAATCTTTGCTCCTGAAGACCTTCTTGCCCTTGTCGCGAGCTTGCAAATCTTTAATCTTCTTTGTCATTTCCTTTAGATGTATTTGGAACGGATCATCCATTGCTTGATTTTTCCCTTTATAGGTTGTCCCTTGCCTATGAGGGGATCTTTGAAGTGCTTACCAGACTTCATACTCTTTATCAGTGCCGCCTACTGATTCTGACTCATCAGATGTATCCTTGTGTTGGATATATTTCTTGGATAGTTTTAAAACTTTCTTGGCTGACCGGCCTTTTGCCCTCTGCTTGACCTGGATCTTTTCTGTACTAGCTTCAGCTTGTTCTGTCAACATTTTGGTCATCATCTCTTTGAACATAGCATATATCTGAGGATCAACATCATCCTCTGCTTGCTGACCTTGACTTCTGACTGATCTGGGTGAGTCCATTTCCTCTTCTGAAGTGATTGAGTATGCAACGCCTTCAACTGATGAGGTTTTCTTTTCGGACCTTGTCTGACCCATCGAGTATCACAAATGCTCTCCTGAATGTTACTGATGCTCTCTGCAAGGTAGAACTGATGATTAGGCTTTTGAAGGAAATTTGGTTGAAGGAAAATATTTGTTGAGAATCTTGGTAGACAATTGAAAGAGTATCCCATTACTAGGGATTGAGTCATCGCTGGAATTACGATAATTGCGCTGTTATTCTTTGCAAAATAAACAACTGGAAATATGCCTTGTTACCTAGGCGAGGTCATCAAACCAAGATGAGATGTAAAATAAAGGAATTTTATTGAGGGGAAAAACATGATTTTATCAATAATACTCTTGACAGAGGGGAGGGGGACAAACAATTTTCCACCACTCTGGATAATCAGAGGACACTCGAGGACCAGGAAAAATAGTAAGATTGACAAAGGAATCCCAGCCATGTCTGGCAGAATGATATGCTCCGGACCACTGATCTGATGTGAGATCGAATTCTGGCAGAACCCCTGCTAGTGGACGAATCTCTACGTGCTTCTGCCTCTGAGAGAACTGCCTGACACACCGCTCTGGATGATAGTATGCGCAGAAAAATGGGCCAAGTAGTCTGAACCGCTTGCCATAAGCGTAAGTATATTTGGGAGGTGATTCCTGACGATCAAAGTAGTCCCATACGACTTCTTCCTCCTGAAGGTTGTCGATCAAGAATCGGTATCGCGCAACTGGCAGAAGCTTTTTACCATTGTATCTGAAGGAACTGGCTCGGGTTGGCACATGCCGGAGGAACCAAGACTGCAAGGCATAGGTGCACCCTTCGACTAGGATCGACTCTCCGAGTGCGAAATGAGTCAACCCTCGGTATAAAAAGGCGAGTGCGGCCATGGCTATTGAGAGGCGGCTGGTCTGTCGACTTCCCCATCTCCTTAGAAGCTGAACTATTCTGATATCCATGTAATTCCGTCCATCGGGAAAGAAAGCTAATCCCACCGTGCACAGAACCATCGCATGCTGAATTCTTTCTCGAGCTGTCCTGGACAATGAGCTGACTTCTACGAATGTCCCATACTGTCGGTAGATTTCGTGCAGATCCACCTATTCGTTTCCATCCTCCTCTATCAATGGCCAAGACTTGCGTCCTGTCATGCCAGCTAAGGCATCCTTAGGGTCCAGACCCTTAATATTAATCAGAAACTGTTTCTCCAATGGATCTCCAGGCTGACCGGCTGGCTCGGGCAATCCCATAATCTCTGAAAATTCATCCATCAGTACTGTCATCTCGCCCCACGGGAACCAGAAGGTAGAAGTGCTCGGATTCCACCGCTCTGCTAGTGCATGGATCAAGTTGTCATTGACTGTCTACTTTCCCACTGCGGACGCCAGTTCCAATCCACACTCGTTCAGATGGTTCGGAAACATACGAGAGAAGTTCTTGAACCATGAATAATACCACCGGAGAAAGAAGGATCCGGTGCTGAGGACTCGATGTTCGGGAAGACGTTGTCGCACCTCGTAGGAGATGTGACCCTCAGGGAAGACTGAATCAAGCTGACTGGATGCCATCAGAATAGACTGGAAAACAAGGAAAATTTGGAATAAGACTTGGAAAATACAGGAATTTTGAGGAAAATGCAGGCAGGATAAAAATAAAGCAGAAAATTCGAGATCCAGAAGACAGGAAAGATGGGAAATCACCCAGAGTTTTGAAGAAAATGGAGGAACTTTATGAAAATCGTCCAGGGTTTAAGGAAGTACTTTATAAAATGAAGTATTTTGAAAATCGTCCAGGATTTAAAACATGGACAGTACATGGACATGGACTGGGGAATTTTGAAAAATCGTCCAGTATTTTTAGAAAATATGAAAAATAAAAAGGAAATAACATATTCAATCAAATTCTGCATAAACAAGTATGCACATACAACATTCCCTAAAAGCTGACTCTAGATGCACAAATTTTGAAATGGCTGTAGGACCTTAATCCTAACTCTAAGGTTCAGATCAACTGTATTCAATCCAGTTATGCCTATATACTCAAGCCAAGGCTCGATGTACGTGGCATAAAATCAAATTCTTCGGTTCTAGGTTCAAGTTTTCCAACATCCTTGAGCACCTGCCGATATACGTTGGACTATGGCCCTTGGTACGTGGCAGGGGGGTTTTCACCCAAATAGGTGGCCCAGTTGTGAGGCTCTGTCCCGAACTATGGTTCTGGAAGAGAGCCCAGCAACGTGAAGACCGGGACAATATAGGTGGGGTGGTTTTTGAAAACATAAGCACATGCAATCAAATCAGAAGGCTCTAAAACCTAAAGAGATAGAGATTTTGAAAATTTTGAAGGAGCAAACATTGTTTTCAATCAAGCCTAGATTGAGGAGGGTTGTATTAGACCTAAGTCTATGTGAGCATGAAAATTTCCTCCTCAATATGGTCCTACCAAACCATACCTAGTCTATATGCATTCCATGTCAGCTGGGTTCAAGTCTAGGCTCCTAGGTTCACATGATATCATAAAGCAAAGCTGACATTCCATGGAAATCGATTTTCACAATTTGAACTAAGTAGAGCATTAGATTGATCAGGCGAAGACATGTCCCATCACGGTCGCCAAACCAGTTATCATCGCAAAATTTTTAACTTTTGCAAATCAAACTGACCTTTGAAAAAGTTTTTGAAAATAACTCGCCTCCGTTTTTAAAATGCGGGAAAATTCCGTAGAATGGGACTCGCCTGTCGGTACGAGGTTCAACCGTTCCTGCCACCTTTAACAAGGGTAATTGAACCAAGGATCAATCTTATGCTCTACTCTATTCAACTTGTCTAAATCATATTCTAATTTCTAAATGCACATAGAATCAGGCATGTGCTATGAATTTTCAGAAAATGCACATTTTGAAAACATGATGTTTGCTTTGAATGATTGAAATATTTAGAATAGGTATCACATGAAAAATCGTGAATTGGGATTTGAAATGTACTTCTGAGAAAAATAAAATCGATTTTGAGGAATCCTTGACATTTGGTGAAAATCGATTCTGAGAGACTTGGTTTCTCTGAATTCAAACTTTGAACTTGAAAATATAACTTGAAATTTCGAATTTTGAACTTGAGAAATACTTGAAACATACTTTGAGATTTTCATATTCTGAGAAAATCGATTTCTCCATATGACTTAGAAAATTTTGAGAAAATGAAATTCTTTGAAATTCAATGCTTTTGGGAAAATCGATTTTGCTATAAGACTTAGGAGATTTTGAGGAATTCAATTTCCTTGACTTAGAATTTGAATTGGAATTGGCAAATGCATGAAATGAATGAATATGGATTTTGAGGAATTGAGAAATACTTTTGTATTTTTTAGAAATGCGGTGCATTTTGAAGTTAGCCTAAGAGTGTAGGCTGAATGTGGCTAATGTGAAGATCATAAATCTAAGCATCATTTGTATTCTGACTATGGCCATAAATACGAATTCCACCAAGTTTATAGACTTTATAGAAGCTGGTGCATGTGCCATTCGTGTAGACCATGGTGAATTTGTAAAATTATGCATGAATCATCATCCATCACACATTAACATTATAAAAAAAATAAACTATATGCAATGCTGCCTAAGCTAAGCAGGAAATGTAAATTCTTATTCCAAAGTTTAATTTAGTTTACATCACTATTGAAATTTAAATACATGAAAAAATAAAGTCTTCAATGTACCTGCAAAACTAGAAAACTTGGTTAATGAAAATATGTTGGTTTTTCTAGATTTATCCAACAATATCAGGAAATTGCTGGATTTTGCTAGATATAAGCCTTTTTGCCATGATTCCCTTAAATCAAAATGATAAAATATGAAATAAAATTGAATAAATATGAATATAAGATATGGAATTTCGAAATTGGGTCAAAATGACCAAAATACCCCTAATAACAAGACTATGGCCTTGAAATTAGGGTTTTTAGAAAGATATTTTGATAAAATGCAAATTTTGAAATTTGAATGGAATAAACTCAAACCAAATATGCTATGACATGATTAAAAATATGAAATTAGGGCTAGGGATTTCGAAATTTAGGTCAAATGACCAAATTGCCCCCGATAGCAAGACTATGGCCTTGAAATCAGGGTTTTTAGAAATAGATTTTTGGTAAAAACTTAGGTTTTATGCACTAAATGAAATCAAATGAGCATCAAATTAAACCTAAAGCATGCTAATATGATTATGAACATGATTAAACCCTAAAAATATATGCTTATGCACGAAAATCCAATAATATCACAAAAATTGTGATTTTTGCAGTGTTTTTGGATCTTTCAGGATCCCGGTTTTCCAATTTGCTTAATTCAGCCATCAAATGGATTCCAAAATCCATAAAAATTGGTACCTGCACTTTTTATAACCCTAATGTCGAATTGGAATTATAAAAACAATTTTTTGACATTAAATTAATCCGAAAATTGCATTAAACCCTAAAAATATGCTATTTTTGACCTAATTCACCAACCAGTCTCAGTCCAAGACCTGAACCAGGGGTCAAATCTCCATTAAAATTTATGAAATTTTACAGAGACTAACTAGAAAGAAAAACAGAGATTTCCCAATTTACAGATTGGAAAAATCATCTCCGGTTAGGGAGAAACCCCTCCGGCAATCTGAGCTAAAATATATCACTCTTAACAGGGATTAAAACAGCTATTCCAGATTGAAAATACAGACATAAATAGCAATCATAAACAAAAATCTCTGAACTTTTAGTGGTGAATAGTAGACAGAAAAATAATAATACTCACTTTTTACAGATCTAGAATCGGATCTGTGGTTTGGGATTTATGACTAACACAAGTCTGATTAGGGTTTTAGTAAACCCTAACGAGTTTTAAATTTAAAAACAGATTCTCTAAAAGGGGAAAAATAATAAACAGTAATAAAAAATTCTGAAAATTTCACAGTAGACAGATCTATTCAATGTGAATCCATAGCATTTTACAGATCTAAAATCGAATATAAGATGAGAGAAATATCATCACAGCAAGTTACCTTCTTGATTTTAACCACGATTTTAAAACTTTAAAAACCCGATTTGATGTCTGATTTTTTTGACAGAGTTCCCGAGATCCAAAACCTCTGATTTTTCTACAGTAACTCAATAACTCATGCATGCACCACATATAAACAATTTAGAAATAAACAATGAGTGCTTCAATCCGAAATAATATCATCTTTACTGTTCTAAACCTAGAACACACAGAAATTTAAGAAACCTGAAAAACCATGCATTAACTAATGTAAATAAATAAAATAAACCATAAAACAGTAAATAAAACTTATTTCTATGCTATAGAACGTAAAACAAACATGAATAAACCATGAAAATAAATTAAAAACAGGGAATCAATGGCTGGAATTTGATATCACCTTTAAAACATAGATTTAACCCATTAAAAAGGGTAAATCATATATTTTATTGGTTAATAATGCAAAGAATCATGTTAAAATCAATTCTAATGGATTAAAATCTCTGTAAATCATCCAAAACAGGGTTAGATCACCTTCTTGGAGTGTTCTTGCTGATTCTTGATGGTTATTGAGGTTGAATCCATGGTTTAATCCATGAAGGGGATGACACCAATGGCTAAAATTGATTTAAAACATGAAAAAGTATTAAATAAAACTAAAAAATATTAAAAATATTACCTTGGTGCTTGAAGCTGCAATGGAGGAAGGTGGAGGTGCTGGAGAGGAGAGAGAGGCCACGAAAATTTGAGAGAAAAGAGCCCTCCTTTTGGCCCCCCTTAGGTCCCTTTTTATAGTTTTTCAAAAAGTCACTTAATTAGGGTTAATTAAGAGGTTTTTTCATTTTTTTAGGACTCTTTCTAATAAATGCACTAAAGGCAACAATTTTTTGTGGTTTTCTAACCTAGGTGGGACTCTAATTAATCCCTAATTAGCCCCTAACTAAACCTAGAAAACCCCCAAATGTGATGCCACTTGGCATCTTTCACATTTGGGTTTTTAAAACACCTTTAAAAACATTTAAAAACACTAGTTTTAAAAACTAATTTTCAAAATGAGTTTTTAAAATGGTTTCGACTCTTCTAAACCTCTAACACTAACCAAGACATCAACTAACCCTAGTCTAGCCCTGACTTACTCGAATATGGCGCCACCTCGAGTGGGCCCTACTTGAGTTTTTCAAAAAGTGATTTTAAAACTTGAAATTGAAGGAGTTTTCAAAAGTAAACTTAAAATTAGGATTTTTGAAATGGCATAAGGTCCTAACTGAGTTAGAATTCCTCTGAATATGGTGCCAACTGAGTGGGCCCACATCGAATTTTGAATATTTTTGAAATAAACACTGAAAATGGCTTTGAAAAGGGGTTAAAATTGACATTTGAAATTCAAGATCTTTGAAAATAGGGTCTCAAGCGAACTGGAACTCCGGGTTAGAGTCCTGGACTCTTAGGACTCTGAAATTTTAAATTTTAACATCCAAATGAAAGAATTTTCAAAAGATTTTATCAAGAAATGATGAAATAAGTCAGAAAACACAGTCAGGGTTAGATTCCTAACTCGACCGAACTCTAAAATAGAATCCTGAACTAACTGGACTCTGTAAAATGACCTAAATTTCGAAAACAAACGAAAAAGATTAAAAATGGAAGTAAAACAGACTCCTGACTGGATTAGGACTCTGAGAAAGAGTCCTAATCGGACTGAAACTTTCAAAAATTTGAGAAATTTAATGAATAGAGGAATTCAGAAGCGACACCACCACAATGGGTCTCATCTCTGACTTGAAATCGATTAAAATTTGAATTTGAAATGAATCCAGATTGTTTCCTTGAGAAAATATTTCGAAATATAAAGTCCTGGGGTTGGAAAATGACAGAGTATTGAATAAAAACCCAGGTTTTGAAATTGATTTTGAAATAAAGCTTTAAAATTCAAATCTGGATTGAATGTTTTGAAATAGGAGTGTTGGATCTCGAAAATGAGATGCAATGACATGCAATGCTATGCAGAATACATGCAATGACATGCAATGATCTGTAATGACTTATGAAATGGACAAACACTGGATGAGGGTGAAAATTTGGGGTGTTTACAGATGCCCCTCTTTGCTGCTAAGCCGGTTGAAAGCCGAGCTTAGTGGCAAAGAAAACACACCAAATTTGGACTATAAAAATGCCCCAGTTAGATGAATCTGACTGGGTATGAAAGAATTAGTTCAAATGATGATGATAGATATGAAATGAAGAATAAGGAGAAAATTTTATTTCAAAAAGAAGTGAGATTCAGGTTTTGCCCTTAACCTGGATGGGACAGAAAATACCTCGTATGGAACGAAGCTCAGGCTTAACCCTTAACCTGAAAGGGGACGATACCTCGTGGAAAAACGAGGCTCAGGCTTAACCCTCAACCTGAAAGGGGACGATACCTCGTGGAAAAACGAGGCTCAGGCTTAACCCTTAACCTGAAAGGGGACGATACCTCATGGAAAAGCGAGGCTCAGGCTTAACCCTTAACCTGAAAGGGGACGATACCTCGTGGAAAAATGAGGCTCAGGCTGAATCCTTAACCTGAAAGGGGACGATACCTCGTGGAAAAACGAGGCTCAGGCTTAACCCTTAACCTGAAAGGGGACGATACCTCGTGGAAAAACGAGGCTCAGGCTTAACCCTTAACCTGAAAGGGGACGATATACGGAGTCCTCGAATGAAGAAACCATGATGGGACCTTCGAATTCTGCACAATAAATCCGAGAGGGGTTTGCAAAAGGAAGAAAGGGGGTTCCCTAAAGCTTGAAAAGGGATTGATCTTGGACGTCTCATTGCTAAGACTGAATGGCTTTTAAGACAGATGACCTTTTGCGGAAAATTCAGGTTTAACCCTTAACCTGAACGGGAACTGTCTATGGTGGGACAGTGGGGAGCACAGGGAAGTGTGCGAATCTGAGAGCCCAGGCACTCAGATCAAAACAAGAAGGGAAGGATCTTGGACAACTCCCATCATCCGATCCTAAAAGGGATAACAACAACGCCTGAATACATCAAAATAAACACCAAGTTCTCACTTCATGTCAGGATAACTTAAAAAGATTGCCAATAAGATAAAAAATTGTAGTTAATTCAAGAATGATAAGCACATATATATATGAAAAATATTCCCTCTTTTCTACCTGAAGTATTACCTCCGACTGGGCTTAACTCCGTAGAATCAAGATTCGAATTCAAATTACTTGCAATTGACTTTCCTTCAAGGAGGCTATCAATTTCATTGATATGGACGGAAAAGAATGTATTCTTGATATTGCGAGAGCTATTAGTGAAAGGATATTGATAAAAGAATTTCACAAAATTAAAGAAGATTCTTGATAGATTCGGCAGTCTGATATCCTGGGATTCTCTTCTCATGATGATCTTTTTGCACTCTCTTTTTGACAGAATTGGTGCACTCTTGGATTTTTTTGGGAATTACATCATCCTTTATTTTGGAGATGTCCTGGCTTTTCTCTCTTTATTTTTTTTGGAAGGGTACGTCACAAACTCCTTCATCTCAGAGATGTTCCGATCCTTCTTTTCACTCAGGGATTATATTGACGGTTATTGCCTCATTGGTTGGGAATCTCTTGATGATAGCAGAAATTAAATATCTTTTAGGGTTTGTCGGTAGGTTCATCACACTCGCCTTCATCTCGACGGTGATCTGAACTTTCCCTGGAAGGATCCGTCACAAACTCCGTCATCTTGGAGATGATCCAAATCTTCTTTGGCCCCGGGGGTCGACTCGTCTAATTCGCCTTCATCTTGACGACAGTTGAGAGATCTCTTTTGCAGATATTTAATTGCAGCTTAGGTGATTGAGGAGACAAGGAGATTGAGTGGATTTTCCTGTATCACTCAAGATATTTTGACTGCTTTTATTTTCCAAGAATGATCTTAAAAAGTGTGCCATTGACTGCGATCAATATCAATCACTCATGGCTTTGCAACAACATTGAATTTTCTTTGCTGGCCATATCGCGGATTTATTCTTCATCCTTTTGGTTGGCCAATAGAAAGATTTTGAATTTTGAATCTTTTTTCACAAAAGCTTTGTCCTTTCGGAAGTAATACTAAAGGTATTCTGAGGTACAATTTTATGCAGTAAAGATTTTGAGATCAACAACTATTTTTCATGACAAATTGGCAAAATATTCCTGAAATCCTTGGTGAAAGAAATCACTTGAGATCTAAATGACACATCCGTGGCTAGATTCTCCTCTCCTTTCCCCAAAGGAGAGACTCAGAAATTGGAAATAGGATATTGGATGACCTGGAGATCAAAATTGTGATTTGGTCCACTGGAAGTGACATGGGTTCTGTAGGGATTCATCTTAAGAATGACATTGGTTCAATTGAGAATGACATTGGTTCACTGGGAACAACATGAGTTCGATAGGTATTCAGCCTAAGAACGACATTGGTTCAATTGAGAACGACATTGGTTCACTAGGAACGACATGGGTTCAATAGGGATTCAGCCTAAGAACGACATTGGTTCAATTGAGAACGGCATTGGTTCACTGGGACGACATGGGTTCAATAGGGATTCAGCCTAAGAACGACATTGGTTCAATTGAGAACGACATTGGTTCACTGGGAACGACATGGGTTCAATAGGGATTCAGCCTAAGAACGACATTGGTTTAATTGAGAACGGCATTGGTTCACTGGGAACGACATGGGTTCAATAGGGATTCAGCCTAAGAACGACATTGGTTCAATTGAGAACGGCATTGGTTCACTGGGAACGACATGGGTTCAATAGGGATTCAGCCTAAGAACGACATTGGTTCAATTGAGAACGGCATTGGTTCACTGGGAACGACATGGGTTCAATAGGGATTCAGCCTAAGAACGACATTGGTTCAATTGAGAACGGCATTGGTTCACTGGGAACGACATGGGTTCCATAGGGATTCAGCCTAAGAACGACATTGGTTCAATTGAGAACGACATTGGTTCACTGGGAACGACATGGGTTCAATAGGGATTCAGCCTAAGAACGACATTGGTTCAATTGAGAACGACATTGGTTCACTAGGAACGACATGGGTTCAATAGGGATTCAGCCTAAGAACGACATTGATTCAATTGAGAACGACATTGGTTCACTGGGAACGACATGGGTTCAATAGGGATTTAGCCTAAGAACGACATTGGTTTAATTGAGAACGGCATTGGTTCACTGGGAACGACATGGGTTCAATAGGGATTCATCCTAAGAACGACATTGGTTCAATTGAGAACGACATTGGTTCACTGGGAACGACATGGGTTCAATAGGGATTCAGCCTAAGAACGACATTGGTTCAATTTAGAACGACATTGGTTCACTAGGAACGACATGGGTTCGATAGGTATTCAGCCTACGAACGACATTGGTTCAATTTAGAACGGCATTGGTTTCGCAGGGGTTCGACCTACGAACTATCAATTCCATAGGAATTCAACTTAAGGATCATAGCTTAAGAAGGAATGATTCCAACTTGTGAGCTTTGAATGGACCAAGTGCTAAACTGGGTTTTTGAGGGAAAATTCGAATCGGAATTCAACTCTTCAAGGAAAACTAGATGAATTGGATTTTGAAAGACAATTCGAGTCGGAACTCGGATCTTCTAGACCAACTCGCAGGATAGTTTGAGTAGAAGTTCAAACTTGTAAAGGAAAGCTAAGCGAATTGGATTTGAAAGAAAATTCGAGTCGGAACTCTGATTTTCTAGACCAATTCTGAATTAGATTTGGAAGAAGATTTGAATCGGAACTCGACTCTTCTAGACCAATTCTAGAATCTAGAGAAAAGAAAATTATACGAATTGGATTTGTAAGAAAATTCAAGTCGGAACTTTGATTTTTCTAGACCAATTCTGAATTGGATTTGGAAGAAGATTCGAATTGGAACTCGACTCTTCTAGACCAATTCTAGAATCTAGAGGAAAGAAAATTATACGAATTGGATTTGTAAGAAGATTAAAGTTGGGACTTGGATTTTCTAGACCAATTCTGAATTGGATTTGGAAGAAGATTCGAATCGGAACTCGACTCTTCTAGACCAATTCTAGAATCTAGAGGAAATAAAATTATACAAATTGGATTTGTAAGAAAATTCAAGTCGGGACTTGGATTTTCTAGACCAATTCTGAATTGGATTTGGAAGAAGATTCGAATCGGAACTCGACTCTTCTAGACCAATTCTAGAATCTAGAGGAAAGAAAATTATACGAATTGGATTTGTAAGAAAATTCAAGTCGGGACTTGGATTTTCTAGACCAATTCTGAATTGGATTTGGAAGAAGATTCGAATCGGAACTCGACTCTTCTAGACCAATTCAAGAATCTAGAGAAAAGAAAATTATACGAATTGGATTTGTAAGAAAATTCAAGTCGGGACTTGGATTTTCTAGACCAATTCTGAATTGTATTTGGAAGAAGATTCGAATCGGAACTCGACTCTTCTAGACCAATTCTAGAATCTAGAGGAAAGAAAATTATACGAATTGGATTTGTAAGAAAATTCAAGTCGGAACTTGGATTTTCTAGACCAATTCTGAATTGGATTTGGAAGAAGATTCGAATCGGAACTCGACTCTTCTAGACCAATTCTAGAATCTAAGGGAAAGAAAATTATACGAATTGGATTTGTAAGAAAATTCAAGTCGGAACTTGGATTTTCTAGACCAATTCTGAATTGGATTTGGAAGAAGATTCGAATCGGAACTCGACTCTTCTAGACCAATTCAAAACATTTAAAGGAAAGAAAAGTTGATAAGTTTAAAGATGACATTTGGGACTAGTTCAACTAGTACGAGCATCAGATTTTGGAAGAGTACCAATATGAGCACTGGGTTTTAAAAGGTTACCAGTACGAGCACTGGGTTTTAAAAGGTTACCAGTACGAGCACTGGGTTTTAAAAGATTACCAGTACGAGCATTGGTATTTAAAAGATTACCAGTACGAGCGCTGGATTTTGGAAGGTTACCAGTACGAGCACTGGATTTTGAAAGATTACCAGTACGAGCACTAAATTTTTAAAGGATACCAGTTCGAGCACTGGACTTTAAAAGGCTACCAGTACGAGCACTGGATTTTGGAAGGATATCAGCATGAGCACTGGATTTAAAAAAAGGTACCCGCACGAACGCTGGGCTTTGAAAAAGTCTGACCAGTGAATACTGAATTTAGAGGGTTCGACTAGTAAAAACCAGATTCAGGAAGTTCGACCAGTGAATACTGGATTCAGGAAGTTCGACTAGTAAAAACCGGATTTAGGAAGTTCGACCAGTGAATACTGGATTCAGGAAGTTCGACCAGTGAATAGTGGATTCAAGAAGTTCGACCAGTAAAAACTGGATTCAAGAAGTTCGACCAGTAAAAACCGGATTTAGGAAGTTCGACCAGTAAAAACCGGATTTAGGAAGTTCGACCAGTAAAAACCGGATTTAGGAAGTTCGACCAGTAAAAACCGGATTTAGGAAGTTTGACCAGTGAAAACTGGATTCAGGAAGTTCGACCATTAAAAACCGGATTTAGGAAGTTCGACCAGTGAATAATGGATTCAGGAAGTTCAACCAGTGAATACTGGATTCAGGAAGTTCGACCAGTAAAAACTGGATTCAAGAAGTTCGACCAGTAAAAACCGGATTTAGGAAGTTCGACCAGTAAAAACCGGATTTAGGAAGTTCGACCAGTAAAAACCGGATTTAGGAAGTTTGACCAGTGAAAACTGGATTCAGGAAGTTCGACCAGTAAAAACCGGATTTAGGAAGTTCGACCAGTAAAAACCGGATTTAGGAAGTTCAACCAGTAAAAACCGGATTTAGGAAGTTCGACCAGTAAAAACCGGATTTAGGAAGTTCGACCAGTAAAAATCGGATTTAAGAAGTTCGACCAGTAAAAACCGGATTTAAGAAGTTCGACCAGTGAAAACTGGATTTAGAAAGTTCGCTTCACCCGAAGGTTGACCGGTAAAAATGGTTTTGATAAAAACTCGGCCCGCAGGACGAACTTGAAAAAGGTTGGTGTTTAGAAAGCGCTTGATGATTGTAATGTGAGATTTTCAATCTTTTACCCTCACGCTGACCTAGACAAATGTCGGAGTCTCAGGATTTATCCCTTATCCTGAATGGGTAATCGATGCAAATGCAAATTGATGCAGATGAATGCGAATGAATGTATGCAAATGCACATGAATGTAAATGGGTGCACATGCGTGCACAAGTGCGTGAAATGAGAGATTTGTTTATCCTGCCTGCATACAGAAAGTTTTGAAGATAAAATGAAAATTTTGAAAATGCCCCAGTGTAACTGGGAAAGAAGAATTTGAACAAAAGGATAAATGATTGATGTTTGAGGAGCGCTCTCTGAAGGTGACATGACAATTGGCTTTTGATTGATTCAGAAGAGACTCTGAAGAGGTCATTCCTCATAAGAGAACATTTTGCCGAGGAGAATAAAAAAAAATGGCACCGAGCTTGCGAGAAAAACTGACAACTTTATTGATGTATTGAAGGAAAGGTAACAAATAGAGGAAAGACAGACGAGATTACATCATCCCTTTGAAATAATAAAAGCAAGATGAGAAATTAGGAAAGTGCTAGTGTTATCAATTTTTTGAATGATTGGGGAGAAACATGATCAGGATGAATGGTCCTCCTTTTCATCTCCAACGAGAATATTCTTGTCAATGACGTCTTGGATAATATTTTTAAGGACAAAACAATGCTCAGTATCGTGACCCATTGCCCGATGAAATTTGCAGAACTGATCTTTAAACCTTCCCATGGTCACAGGAGGATTTGCTATCTTGGGGAGTCTAACCTTCCCTTTGGCTATCATGTATTCCAGAACTTGCTCCAGTGGCTGTTCTAAGGGAGTAAAATTGCGATCGTACCCCCAACCATCATGCTTTGGTTTTCTTTGGAATTTTAATTCGAATTGGACACTTGAGGAAGACTTGCCATCTCGCTTGTCCATTTTATCCTTCCGACTTGCGAGGTCATTTTTCTCTGAGTTTGGATTTCCTGAGCCTCCAGTATGATTTTTTCTACCTTCTCTTTTGTTTTGTCCATTGCTACTTCTGGTAGAATTGGTAGAAAATGTGGAGTGAGCCTTCAGAGACCCGACTTGTATCTTTTGTGTGCATGTATTCCAAGAAACTCTCGAGTATTTGATCTAACAGGGCCATCTTGTGGTCCTGGTTTGGATCATCACGCTGCATCTCTTGTCGAGTACTTGATTTTTGCTGAGACTTGGATAAGACAGTTGACCAGTACTCTTTCTCATTTTCAATGAAGAGATTCTTGTCGATATGATCTTGGATGATATTCTTAAAGACGAAACAATGTTCAATATCGTGCCCCATTGTTTGGTGGAATTTGCAGAAGCGGTCTTTCCATTTCCCTAGGGCGACCAGAGGATTAGCAATTCTTGGAAGCTTAACCATTCCTTTGCTCAGCATGTATTCAAAAACCTCTTCGAGGGGCTGATCTAGAGGAGTGAATTCGCGATCGTAACCCCAACCGTCATGCTTTTTCTTCTCTTTCTGTTGACTCAATTTTTCACTCTGCTTTAAAGATTTCTCTTTCTGACTTGTATGATTGCCCTTGTTATCCTTACACCCCTCGCGGTGGGCCTTAACAGAATTTGTCTTTTTTGAATCTTGATTATTCCTGACGGGAGTGATGCTCTTGTAGAAATCTTTGCTCCTGAAGACCTTCTTGCCCTTGTCGCGAGCTTGCAAATCTTTAATCTTCTTTGTCATTTCCTTCAGATGTATTTGGAACGGATCATCCATTGCTTGATTTTTCCCTTTATAGGTTGTCCCTTGCCTATGAGGGGATCTTTGAAGTGCTTGCCAGACTTCATACTCTTTATCAGTGCCGCCTACTGATTCTGACTCATCAGATGTATCCTTGTGTTGGATATATTTCTTGGATAGTTTTAAAACTTTCTTGGCTGACCGGCCTTTTGCCCTCTGCTTGACCTGGATCTTTTCTGTACTAGCTTCAGCTTGTTCTGTCAACATTTTGGTCATCATCTCTTTGAACATAGCATATATCTGAGGATCAACATCATCCTCTGCTTGCTGACCTTGACTTCTGACTGATCTGGGTGAGTCCATTTCCTCTTCTGAAGTGATTGAGTATGCAACGCCTTCAACTGATGAGGTTTTCTTTTCGGACCTTGTCTGACCCATCGAGTATCACAAATGCTCTCCTGAATGTTACTGATGCTCTCTGCAAGGTAGAACTGATGATTAGGCTTTTGAAGGAAATTTGGTTGAAGGAAAATATTTGTTGAGAATCTTGGTAGACAATTGAAAGAGTATCCCATTACTAGGGATTGAGTCATCGCTGGAATTACGATAATTGCGCTGTTATTCTTTGCAAAATAAACAACTGGAAATATGCCTTGTTACCTAGGCGAGGTCGTCAAACCAAGATGAGATGTAAAATAAAGGAATTTTATTGAGGGGAAAAACATGATTTTATCAATAATACTCTTGACAGAGGGGAGGGGGACAAACAATTTTCCACCACTCTGGATAATCAGAGGACACTCGAGGACCAGGAAAAATAGTAAGATTGACAAAGGAATCCCAGCCATGTCTGGCAGAATGATATGCTCCGGACCACTGATCTGATGTGAGATCGAATTCTGGCAGAACCCCTGCTAGTGGACGAATCTCTACGTGCTTCTGCCTCTGAGAGAACTGCCTGACACACCGCTCTGGATGATAGTATGCGCAGAAAAATGGGCCAAGTAGTCTGAACCGCTTGCCATAAGCGTAAGTATATTTGGGAGGTGATTCCTGACGATCAAAGTAGTCCCATACGACTTCTTCCTCCTGAAGGTTGTCGATCAAGAATCGGTATCGCGCAACTGGCAGAAGCTTTTTACCATTGTATCTGAAGGAACTGGCTCGGGTTGGCACATGCCGGAGGAACCAAGACTGCAAGGCATAGGTGCACCCTTCGACTAGGATCGACTCTCCGAGTGCGAAATGAGTCAACCCTCGGTATAAAAAGGCGAGTGCGGCCATGGCTATTGAGAGGCGGCTGGTCTGTCGACTTCCCCATCTCCTTAGAAGCTGAACTATTCTGATATCCATGTAATTCCGTCCATCGGGAAAGAAAGCTAATCCCACCGTGCACAGAACCATCGCATGCTGAATTCTTTCTCGAGCTGTCCTGGACAACGAGCTGACTTCTACGAATGTCCCATACTGTCGGTAGATTTCGTGCAGATCCACCTATTCGTTTCCATCCTCCTCTATCAATGGCCAAGACTTGCGTCCTGTCATGCCAGCTAAGGCATCCTTAGGGTCCAGACCCTTAATATTAATCAGAAACTGTTTCTCCAATGGATCTCCAGGCTGACCGGCTGGCTCGGGCAATCCCATAATCTCTGAAAATTCATCCATCAGTACTGTCATCTCGCCCCACGGGAACCAGAAGGTAGAAGTGCTCGGATTCCACCGCTCTGCTAGTGCATGGATCAAGTTGTCATTGACTGTCTACTTTCCCACTGCGGACGCCAGTTCCAATCCACACTCGTCCAGATGGTTCGGAAACATACGAGAGAAGTTCTTGAACCATGAATAATACCACCGGGGAAAGAAGGATCCGGTGCTGAGGACTCGATGTTCGGGAAGACGTTGTCGCACCTCGTAGGAGATGTGACCCTCAGGGAAGACTGAATCAAGCTGACTGGATGCCATCAGAATAGACTGGAAAACAAGGAAAATTTGGAATAAGACTTGGAAAATACAGGAATTTTGAGGAAAATGCAGGCAGGATAAAAATAAAGCAGGAAATTCGAGATCCAGAAGACAGGAAAGATGGGAAATCACCCGGAGTTTTGAAGAAAATGGAGGAACTTTATGAAAATCGTCCAGGGTTTAAGGAAGTACTTTATAAAATGAAGTATTTTGAAAATCGTCCAGGATTTAAAACATGGACAGTACATGGACATGGACTGGGGAATTTTGAAAAATCGTCCAGTATTTTTAGAAAATATGAAAAATAAAAAGGAAATAACATATTCAATCAAATTCTGCATAAACAAGTATGCACATACAACATTCTCTAAAAGCTGACTCTAGATGCACAAATTTTGAAATGGCTGTAGGACCTTAATCCTAACTCTAAGGTTCAGATCAACTGTATTCAATCCAGTTATGCCTATATACTCAAGCCAAGGCTCGATGTACGTGGCATAAAATCAAATTCTTCGGTTCTAGGTTCAAGTTTTCCAACATCCTTGAGCACCTGCCGATATACGTTGGACTATGGCCCTTGGTACGTGGCAGGGGGGTTTTCACCCAAATAGGTGGCCCAGTTGTGAGGCTCTGTCCCGAACTATGGTTCTGGAAGAGAGCCCAGCAACGTGAAGACCGGGACAATATAGGTGGGGTGGTTTTTGAAAACATAAGCACATGCAATCAAATCAGAAGGCTCTAAAACCTAAAGAGATAGAGATTTTGAAAATTTTGAAGGAGCAAACATTGTTTTCAATCAAGCCTAGATTGAGGAGGGTTGTATTAGACCTAAGTCTATGTGAGCATGAAAATTTCCTCCTCAATATGGTCCTACCAAACCATACCTAGTCTATATGCATTCCATGTCAGCTGGGTTCAAGTCTAGGCTCCTAGGTTCACATGATATCATAAAGCAAAGCTGACATTCCATGGAAATCGATTTTCACAATTTGAACTAAGTAGAGCATTAGATTGATCAGGCGAAAACATGTCCCATCACGGTCGCCAAACCAGTTATCATCGCAAAATTTTTAACTTTTGCAAATCAAACTGACCTTTGAAAAAGTTTTTGAAAATAACTCGCCTCCGTTTTTAAAATGCGGGAAAATTCCGTAGAATGGGACTCGCCTGTCGGTACGAGGTTCAACCGTTCCTGCCACCTTTAACAAGGGTAATTGAACCAAGGATCAATCTTATGCTCTACTCTATTCAACTTGTCTAAATCATATTCTAATTTCTAAATGCACATAGAATCAGGCATGTGCTATGAATTTTCAGAAAATGCACATTTTGAAAACATGATGTTTGCTTTGAATGATTGAAATATTTAGAATAGGTATCACATGGAAAATCGTGAATTGGGATTTGAAATGTACTTCTGAGAAAAATAAAATCGATTTTGAGGAATCCTTGACATTTGGTGAAAATCGATTCTGAGAGACTTGGTTTCTCTGAATTCAAACTTTGAACTTGAAAACATAACTTGAAATTTCGAATTTTGAACTTGAGAAATACTTGAAACATACTTTGAGATTTTCATATTCTGAGAAAATCGATTTCTCCATATGACTTAGAAAATTTTGAGAAAATGAAATTCTTTGAAATTCAATGCTTTTGGGAAAATCGATTTTGCTATAAGACTTAGGAGATTTTGAGGAATTCAATTTCCTTGACTTAGAATTTGAATTGGAATTGGCAAATGCATGAAATGAATGAATATGGATTTTGAGGAATTGAGAAATACTTTTGTATTTTTTAGAAATGCGGTGCATTTTGAAGTTAGCCTAAGAGTGTAGGCTGAATGTGGCTAATGTGAAGATCATAAATCTAAGCATCATTCGTATTCTGACTATGGCCATAAATACGAATTCCACCAAGTTTATAGACTTTATAGAAGCTGGTGCATGTGCCATTCGTGTAGACCATGGTGAATTTGTAAAATTATGCATGAATCATCATCCATCACACATTAACATTATAAAAAAAATAAACTATATGCAATGCTGCCTAAGCTAAGCAGGAAATGTAAATTCTTATTCCAAAGTTTAATTTAGTTTACATCACTATTGAAATTTAAATACATGAAAAAATAAAGTCTTCAATGTACCTGCAAAACTAGAAAACTTGGTTAATGAAAATATGTTGGTTTTTCTAGATTTATCCAACAATATCAGGAAATTGCTGGATTTTGCTAGATATAAGCCTTTTTGCCATGATTCCCTTAAATCAAAATGATAAAATATGAAATAAAATTGAATAAATATGAATATAAGATATGGAATTTCGAAATTGGGTCAAAATGACCAAAATACCCCTAATAACAAGACTATGGCCTTGAAATTAGGGTTTTTAGAAAGATATTTTGATAAAATGCAAATTTTGAAATTTGAATGGAATAAACTCAAACCAAATATGCTATGACATGATTAAAAATATGAAATTAGGGCTAGGGATTTCGAAATTTAGGTCAAATGACCAAATTGCCCCCGATAGCAAGACTATGGCCTTGAAATCAGGGTTTTTAGAAATAGATTTTTGGTAAAAACTTAGGTTTTATGCACTAAATGAAATCAAATGAGCATCAAATTAAACCTAAAGCATGCTAATATGATTATGAACATGATTAAACCCTAAAAATATATGCTTATGCACGAAAATCCAATAATATCACAAAAATTGTGATTTTTGCAGTGTTTTTGGATCTTTCAGGATCCCGGTTTTCCAATTTGCTTAATTCAGCCATCAAATGGATTCCAAAATCCATAAAAATTGGTACCTGCACTTTTTATAACCCTAATGTCGAATTGGAATTATAAAAACAATTTTTTGACATTAAATTAATCCGAAAATTGCATTAAACCCTAAAAATATGCTATTTTTGACCTAATTCACCAACCAGTCTCAGTCCAAGACCTGAACCAGGGGTCAAATCTCCATGCAAATTTATGAAATTTTACAGAGACTAACTAGAAAGAAAAACAGAGATTTCCCAATTTACAGATTGGAAAAATCATCTCCGGTTAGGGAGAAACCCCTCCGGCAATCTGAGCTAAAATATATCACTCTTAACAGGGATTAAAACAGCTATTCCAGATTGAAAATACAGACATAAATAGCAATCATAAACAAAAATCTCTGAACTTTTAGTGGTAAACAGTAGACAGAAAAATAATAATACTCACTTTTTACAGATCTAGAATCGGATCTGTGGTTTGGGATTTATGACTAACACAAGTCTGATTAGGGTTTTAGTAAACCCTAACGAGTTTTAAATTTAAAAACAGATTCTCTAAAAGGGGAAAAATAATAAACAGTAATAAAAAATTTTAAAAATTTCACAGTAGACATATCTATTCAATGTGAATCCATAGCACTTTACAGATCTAAAATCGGATATAAGATGAGATAAATATCATCACAGCAAGTTACCTTCTTGATTTTAACCACGATTTTAAAACTGTAAAAACCCGATTTGATGTCTGATTTTTTTGACAGGGTTCCCGAGATCTAAAACCTCTGATTTTTCTACAGTAACTCAATAACTCATGCATGCACCAGATATAAAAAAATCAGAAATAAACAATGAGTGCTTCAATCCGAAATAACATCATCTTTACTGTTCTAAACCTAGAACACACAGAAATTTAAGAAACTTGAAAAACCATGCATTAACTAATGTAAATAAATAAAATAAACCATAAAACAGTAAATAAAACTTATTTCTATGCTATAGAACGTAAAACAAACATAAATAAACCATGAAAATAAATTAAAAACAGGGAATCAATGGCTGGAATTTGATATCACCTTTAAAACATAGATTTAACCCATTAAAAAGGGTAAATCATATATTTTATTGGTTAATAATGCAAAGAATCATGTTAAAATCAATTCTAATGGATTAAAATCTCTGTAAATCATCCAAAACAGGGTTAGATCACCTTCTTGGAGTGTTCTTGCTGATTCTTGATGGTTCTTGAGGTTGAATCCATGGTTTAATCCATGAAGGGGATGACACCAATGGCTAAAATTGATTTAAAACATGAAAAAGTATTAAATAAAACTAAAAAATATTAAAAATATTACCTTGGTGCTTGCAGCTGCAATGGAGGAAGGTGGAGGTGCTGGAGAGGAGAGAGAGGCCACGAAAATTTGAGAGAAAAGAGCCCTCCTTTTGGCCCCCCTTAGGTCCCTTTTTATAGTTTTTCAAAAAGTCACTTAATTAGGGTTAATTAAGAGGTTTTTTCATTTTTTTAGGACTCTTTCTAATAAATCCACTAAAGGCAACGATTTTTTGTGGTTTTCTAACCTAGGTGGGACTCTAATTAATCCCTAATTAGCCCCTAACTAAACCTAGAAAACCCCCAAATGTGATGCCACTTGGCATCTTTCACATTTGGGTTTTTAAAACACCTTTAAAAACATTTAAAAACACTAGTTTTAAAAACTAATTTTCAAAATGAGTTTTTAAAATGGTTTCGACTCTTCTAAACCTCTAACACTAACCAAGACATCAACTAACCCTAGTCTAGCCCTGACTTACTCGAATATGGCGCCACCTCGAGTGGGCCCTACTTGAGTTTTTCAAAAAGTGATTTTAAAACTTGAAATTGAAGGAGTTTTCAAAAGTTTTTCAAAAGTAAACTTAAAATTAGGATTTTTGAAATGGCATAAGGTCCTAACTGAGTTAGAATTCCTCTGGATATGGTGCCAACTGAGTGGGCCCACATCGAATTTTGAACATTTTTGAAATAAACACTGAAAATGGCTTTGAAAAGGGGTTAAAATTGACATTTGAAATTCAAGATCTTTGAAAATAGGGTCTCAAGCGAACTGGAACTCCGGGTTAGAGTCCTGAACTCTTAGGACTCTGAAATTTTAAATTTTAACATCCAAATGAAAGAATTTTCAAAAGATTTTATCAAGAAATGATGAAATAAGTCAGAAAACACAGTCAGGGTTAGATTCCTAACTCGACCGAACTCTAAAATAGAATCCTGAACTAACTGGACTCTGTAAAATGACCTAAATTTCGAAAACAAACGAAAAAAAATTAAAAATGGAAGTAAAACAGACTTCAAAACAGACTCCTGACTGGATTAGGACTTTGAGAAAGAGTCCTAATCGGACTAAAACTTTCAAAAATTTGAGAAATTTAATGAATAGAGGAATTCAGAAGCGACACCACCACAATGGGTCTCATCTGTGACTTGAAATCGATTAAAATTTGAATTTGAAATGAATCCAGATTGTTTCCTTGAGAAAATATTTCGAAATATAAAGTCCTGGGGTTGGAAAATGACAGAGTATTGAATAAAAACCCAGGTTTTGAAATTGATTTTGAAATAAAGCTTTAAAATTCAAATCTGGATTGAATGTTTTGAAATAGGAGTGCTGGATCTCGAAAATGAGATGCAATGACATGCAATGCTATGCAGAATACATGCAATGACATGCAATGATCTGTAATGACTTATGAAATGGACAAACACTGGATGAGGGTGAAAATTTGGGGTGTTTACACTTGTATATTATTAGATTTGCTTAGAATTTATATATTTTATTTTGTTTTTACTTTTTCATTTTATTCATGAGTTTTTCATGTTCTTTTTGTTTCATTCATGGTTTTCATGTTATGTCATGTATACATTGCATTCATTATATTCATAGAACGTGCATTTTTAATTCATGTCAAGTTGTTTCTACTCTTTTCCCTCATTTATTTCCTCTCATGTGCATTCACTTAGTTTCATTTAAGCATGGGGGAGTGTCATTGGGACAATGTCATTCAAGCATGGGGGAGGGTGTAGTTTGCACACCTTGATATTTCTGTTCACGTTCTAGCACATGTTTACACATCTCTCATAAAAAATAGGTTTTTAAAGAAAGAGTTTGAACTTATATGAATGTTATTTCAAATCTGATATTTTTAGAGGATTTTTAAGCCCCACACAAAGTTTTTCTTACATAGATCTAAAAATTATGGTTGTTTATGTGGATTTCGAATAAATGGTGATAAATACATGTTAGAATTTATTTTGAATCATAAATATGAATATGCACAGTTCTATTTTTGAAAAAACTAAACAAATGAACAAAAGCGTAAAAAAGAGCTCAAAAAGTGAAAAAGAGCATGTGTTAGGTTGTTTGGATAATTCCACAATCCTTAGTAGATGGAACTTAGATGTAAGTTGAAACTTTTAATTCCATTTCGAAAAGGAGAGTGAAAAACTTTGTGATCCCAAGTAGCTGAGAACATATACAAGTTGAAATGTTTGACTCTCATGTTGCAAAGGTGAATGAAGGAAGTCACTTTTATGTCTTAGTTGATATCTTTTGGTATGCAGTGAAAAAGTATAGAAGGTATTGACATTGCACAAGGCATAAAAGCAGACCACACGCAAGCTATAAGAGAAGAATGAATGCGCAAAAGGAAAAAGCGTGAAAAAAAGAGAGAAAAAGAGAGAAAAGAGCTTAAAAAGAAAGAAAAGTTCAGTGCTTAGAAGTGTGATTGAGAAAACCTGTGTAGAAAACATATGAGTGAGGATAAGTAAATAATAATATGTTTTTATTGGATTTTCTAAGAATAAAACATAAATAATTGTGATATTTAGAAAAGTGAAAGAAATTCTTTTTCTGTGGTGGTATATAAAAGACTCTAATTATATTGTGGTTTTAAAATAACAAGAAGTATTTGTAAAAATAAAGTCTCTAATTACTTACTGCTTATGAGGATGTGTAATATTATGCATACATGACCAAGATGTTTGTGGGTAGCATCACTGCAAACCCTCACGAGACCTTACTCATCCACTGGGGTAACCCAGGGGTTGAAAGGGCTTGTTGCATGAGCTAAATGCAACCGTGATTCCTATGAAAGTGAGTTAGTGATAGTTTTGATTTCGTGCATTTGTCTAGTTTGCTCGAGGACTAGCAAAACATAAGCATGTGGGTATTTGATCATGCATATATTTTAGGGATATTTAATATAAAAATTTGCATGATTTCATGAGAAAATGATTTAAAAACCCAATTTTATGTTAGTTTTGAGTAAATGTGCTAAAATAATATAAAAATAGAAAATGCATGAAAAATAGTGTTATTTTACATTTTTATGCATATTATAGTGTTTGACATAATTGTAGTAGTTTAGTTTTTGAAAATCATGAAAAAATAGATTTAAAATAGACTTAGTTTTACAATTTCTAAAACATAGTCATTTTGAGTTGTTTTGTAAATAACTTTTTGAAGAGAGGTTTTGAAATGCAATTTTAAAAAGAAGATGGACTTATCGACAAAAGTTCAATTCTTTAAATATGATACGTAGGGGGGAAGAGAAGCTTGTCTTCTTTTTCTTGCCTAAGCCCTCTCTTCTTCCCCTTCTTCTCCACCTCTTCTTACCTCTTCTTCTCCTTCTCCCTAGTTTCCCCTCTTTTTCTCATCCTCTTTCCGGTGGAGAATTTCAACAACGGCTGAAGCAAGAGAAAGGATTTCACCTCTCTCCTAACCCTTCAAGTTCACGGTAAGATCTTCAGCTTCTTCCTCTTCTTCTTCTATTTGTCTTCTTTCTTTTATTTCTCATTAGATTAGTTAAACATATTACTTAAAATCAAAAGAAAATAAAATTATGGATTAATTTTCATTTGATTATGTGTTTTAGAATTCAGAAATTTTCAACTTGTATTGTAAGATTCATTTCATACGCATTCTGTATTTCATTGTTCAGTTTCAATAGTAATTTCTTTTTTTGCATCGTAAATAGCATTAAAAAAAACATCATCAGCATTAGCAAAGGATAATGTTTTGAAATATGATCGTCTGTGTGTTTTTCATCAAATGAAACTCAGTTGCATCGGATTGTTTACTACTGTAGATGATCAATTATCATCTGGATCATCTAATTGAGAGCTAGTTCAGAAAAAAAAAGGATAATTGATCATTTGATTGATTATTAATTGAATTTTGGTAACTGAATACTTCAAATCTAATCGATCGACTAGCTGAGTTTGATGGATTAGATGTATGGAATTGTTATTTCCAATTGATTCCTGATTTAAACTGTTTGAACTTTAATTTGATGACATCGGATTGCTGATCAAAGTAATTCCAGAAATCGACTGAATCTTTGCCGAATTTTTTTTTTACGATGTTGAGGTGTGGATTTCCGGTGAAGGTCTGATCTCTTTGGAAATCAATGTGGCTTCTGTCATTCAAAGATTGGAATTGTGTTTACTGATATCCAGCATCCTCCTGCCAAAATCCCCTGCTTTAACTGAATAACTTCACATTTATCGTGAAGATGTGAATCCGGTGGTTTCATTCTTGAGCCCACCGTGAAATTCATTTCACGATTGCTATTTGAAATTGATTCTATTGTTGTTTCTAGTGAATGTGATTGTTGTTTGAAAGTCAGATGAGTATTGAAAATTTTGATCGGATGACTGGATTCGATGTGAGTGAGAGATACTGATTTTGAATCAGTTTTACTGTTTTTTCAGTGATTGATTTTTGAATCAGTTTTATTGTTTTTCTGGCAAGTGTTTGATCTCTAATCACCATGCCATTACTGTTTTCTGGCAAGCAATTTTCTGATCATCGATCATGATCAAGGGAATTCTGGTAATTGTCCGGTTGATTTCCAACTGATTCCACCCTGCGTAAGCTGTAACATCGAGAGTTTCAGCCATGAGTTAAAGAGGAATCGGGATTCCTCTAGGCTAATCATGATTTGCAGGTCTTCCAACACTGATTGTTTCCAAAGCAAATCGATATCCATTGAAAATCTAAATTCGGCATGTGAACAATTGGATCGATATGCAATCTCAGACATTCTTTTTACTGTTCTCAGTAAAATTAAATCTGATTCCCAATTTTTTATTGATATTAACTGTATCAGATTTGAATTTTGCTGAATGTTAAGTGGATTTTGATTACATTTGAAGATCTGAAGTTTATTATAGTTTGGTAATGGTGCCAAATTTGGGGTGTTAAAATTCACTGATTGAACTTCATTGTTTGAATTACTGAGTTTCACTGAATTTTACTTGTGTTTTACTAAGTGTCTCACTGATTTTTACTAAGTGTTTTGATTAAATAATAGTGATTAAGTTAGTTGTTAGTTGTAATTAGATTACTTAGTTAATTAGCAGTTAGTATTACTTAGTTAAGAAAATATTATTAGTTAGTTTTTGAAATTACAATTAGTCTTAAAAATTCTTAATGAATTGTCATTTCAGTATTAACATTTAGTTAGTTAGTTTTTGTTTTTCTCTCGTGTACTGCTCGTGTTTCTTTTGACTTGTGCAGGATTGCACAGGAGTGGAGCTGAAGCACATACGTGACACGAAAGTGCAAGAGTAGAAGCTTCTTTTTACTTTTCAGTTTAGAATTAGGAATTTGATTCTGGGTTTGTAAATATTGCATTTTACGCCCTCTACGAAGGGTATTCATTTGTTGTAATAGTTAGTTGTTTTTATTTTTCTCAAATATTTTCCATTTAATAATTCGACAATAAAGAATAGTTTAGAATTGTGTGTTTGAATACAAAATATTCCCGTTCCCTGAGTTCGACCCGGTCTCATTCACTAGTGAGAACCGGTTTTTATTATTTGATGTATGGTTTTCACATGTTTTACATATAAAAATCTTTTCAAAATTACAAGGATTTAAAAGAAGACATCAAATTTTTGATAGGGTGTAGTTTGCACACCTTGATATTTCTGTTCACGTTCTTGCACATGTTTACACATCTCTCATGAAAAGTAGGTTTTTAAAGAAAGAGTTTGAACTTATATGAATGTTATTTCAAATATGATGTTTTTAGAGGATTTTTAAGCCCCACGAATTTTTTTTCTGACATAGATCTAAAAATTATGGTTGTTTATGTGGATTTCAAAGAAATGATGATAAATACACGTTAGAATTTATTTTGAATCATAAATATGAATATGCACAGTTCTATTTTTGAAAAACTAAGCAAATGAACAAAAGCGTAAAAAAGAGCTAAAAAAGTGAAAAAGAGCATGCGTTAGGTTGTTTGGATAATTCCACAATCCTTAGTAGATGGAACTTAGATGTAAGTTGAAACTTTTAATTCCATTTCGAAAAGGAGAGTGGAAAACTTCGTGATCCTAAGTAGCTGAGAACATATACAAGTTGAAATGTTTGACTCTCCGTTGCAAAGGTGAATGAAGGAAGTCACTTTTATGTCTTAGTTGATATCTTTTGGTATGCAGTGAAAAAGTATAGAAGGTATTGACATTGCACAAGGCATAAAAGCAGACCACACGCAAGCTATAAGAGAAAAATGAATGCGCAAAAAGAAAAAGTGTGAAAAAAAAGAGAGAAAAAAGCTTAAAAAGAAAGAAAAGTTCAGTGCTTAGAAGTGTGATTGAGAAAACCTGTGTAGAAAACATATGAGTGAGGATAAGTAAATAATAATATGTTTTTATTGGATTTTCTAAGAATAAAACATAAATAATTGTGATATTTAGAAAAGTGAAAGAAATTCTTTTTCTGTGGTGGTATATAAAAGACTCTAATTATATTGTGGTTTTGAAATAACAAGAAATATTTATAAAAATAAAGTCTTTAATTACTTACTGCTTATGAAGATGTGTAATATTATGCATACATGACCGAGATGTTTGTAGGTAGCATCATTGCAAACCCTCACGAGACCTTACTCGTCCACTGGGGTAACCCAGGGGTTGAAAGGGCTTGTTGCATGAGCTAAATGCAACCGTGATTCCTACGAAAGTGAGTTAGTGATAGTTTTGATTTCGTGCATTTGCCTAGTTTGCTCGAGAACTAGCAAAACATAAGCATGGGGGTATTTGATCACGCATACATTTGAGGGTCTATGCCATCCTCCTCTTGTTAATGCTCTTGACTCCTCTCGGATCGTGGGGAGCCCATCTCTTCTTCTGAAGCTGACGAGTATTGAGATGTCGTTGTTCTTTTGCCTGATCTCGTCCGAACCATCAAATGTTGTGGATGCTTTCTGCAGCGCAAAGACCTAATTAGATTCTGAAGGAATTGGCTTTTAGAAGAAATATTTGTTGGAAATATGGCAGACAATTTAAAAAAAATATCCCATTACTAGGGATTGAGTCGTCGCAGGAATCACGACAATTGTGTTGTCATTATTTGGAAAAGAAATAATCAACAAAAATGTGCCCTGTTACCTAGGCGAGGTCGTCAAACCATAGTAGAAAGATGGAAAATTTTATTGAAATAAGGAAAATATGATTTCATTGATCTCGACAAAGAGGTGGAGGACAAACAATTTGCCACCATTCATGATAATCGGCAGACACTCTAGGACCAAGAAAGAGTTTGAGATAAACAAAGGAATCCAAGCCGTAGCGGGCAGAATGATATGCCCCGGACCATTGTGCGGAAGTGAGATCAAACTCTGCCATAGCTCCTGATAGCAGTCGGGCTTCGACGTACTGCTACCTTTGGGAGAACTGCCGAACACATCGCTCCGGTTGGTAGTAAGTGCAGAAGAAAGGTCCCAGCAACTTGAACCGCTTGCCATAAGCGTATGTATATCTGAGAGGAGACAATTGTCGATCAAAATAGTCCAAGACTATGTCATCTTCTTGAATGCTATCAATCATGGACCAGTATTGTGCCACTGGAAGAAGTTCTTGACCATTGTATCTAAAAGAGCTCGCTCGGGTTGGGACATGCTGGAAGAACCAGAATTGGAGTGCGTAGATGCATCCTTCGACGAGAATGGATTCTCCGAGTGAGAAACGAGTCAGACCCCGATACAGGAAAGCAAGAGCTGCCATGGCTATGGAAAGACGATTGGTCTGTCGACTTTTCCATCTTCTCATAAGCTGGATTATTCTTACATCCATGTAGTTTTGTCCGTCTGGGAAGAGGGCTAATCCTACAGTGCATAGAACCATTGCATTCTGAATCCTTTCTTTAGTTGTCCTTGATAACGAGCTGACTTCGACGAAGGTCCCATATTGATGGTACAACTTGAGCAGGTTGACATATTCATTTCCGTCCAACTGAATCAGGGGCCAAGATCAGTGGCCTGTCATACGAGCTAATGAGTCTAGGGGGTCCAAACCCTTGACACTGATCAGGAATTGATGCTCTAATGAATCTCCTGGTTGACCTGCTGGTTCTGGTAATCCCATGATTTTTGAAAATTCATCCATTAAAATGGTCATCTCTCTCCATGGGAACCAGAAGGTGCAGGTTTGTGGATTTCATCGCTCTGTCATTGCGTGGATCAAGTTGCCATTGATGACCTGCTTTCCGACTGCTGATGCCACTTCTAATCCACACTCGCTCAAATGGTCCGGGAACATGCGAGAAAAGCTTTTGAGACAGGAATAATACCACCGGGGAATGAAAGCTCTGGTGCTAAGGGTTCGATGTTCGGGATGACCTTGTCGCACCTCGTGGGAGATGTGACTTTCAGGAAAGATAGGATCAACTTGACTGGATGCCATCAGACTGAAAACAGAGAAAGACTCAGAATCAAATTTAGAAAAATTATGGAAATTTTGAAAGTTTTGCAGGCAGGATATAAAATGCAGTTGGAAATTCGAGATCCAGTAGAATGGTAGAATGAAAAATCATCTGGAATTTTGAAAGAAATTGGATATTTTGAAAAGTCATCCAGGGTTTGAGAAAATAAAGGAAAAGGTGAAAAATATGGATATTTGAAAATATTTTGGGGGAAAATATGAAAGAAATAAAGGTAACATACAAACAATCACATTTTGCACAAACATTTATGCACATACAACACTCCCTAAAAGGCTGACCCTAGATGCATCATTTTGAAAACAACTGTAGGTCCCTAACCCTAACTCTAGGTTCAGATCATCTTTGTCCAATCTAGTTATGCCGATATACCCAAACCGAAATCCGATGTACGTGGCATATAATCTCAACTTCGGTTCTAAGGTAAGGTTTTCCAACATCCTTCAGCGCCTATCGATATACTTCAGACTGTGGCCCGCGGTACGTGGTAGGGGGGTGTTAACCCAAATAAGTGGCCCAGTTGTGAGGCTCTATCTCGAACTAGGGTTCTGGAAGAGATCCCAGCAACGTGAAGACCGGGTAAAGATAGGTAAGGTGATTTGAAAAAATGATCACATGCAAGAAATAGAGGGCTCTAAATCCTAAAGAGATAGATTTTGAAAACTTTGAAAAAACATACATTGTTTGCATTCAGATCCTAAATTGAGGAGAGTTGTATTTAGACCTAAGTCTATATGAACATGAAAATATCTCCTCAATCTGGTCCTACCAAACCATGCCTAGGCTATATGCAGTCAATGTCAGCTAGGTCAGAATCTAGGCTCCTAGGTTCGCATGATATCAAAAAGCAAAATAGTTGACATTTTGTGAACACAATTTCGATAATTGAGCTAAGTCAAGCACACTTTTGATCAGACAAGGACATGTCCCATCACGGTCGCCAAACCTGTTATCATCGTGAAATTTTTTTGTCTTCCCTTCTCTTGCGGGAGAGAGAGAAAAATGCTTTCGCGATTCAAACTTGACCGGATTTTAGATATTGTTTTGAAATACTCGCCTTTATTTTTTAAAATAGCAGAAAAATCCATGGGATGGGGCTCGACCTGTCGGTACGAGGTTCGACCGTTCCTGCCGCCTTTAACAGGGGTAATCGAACCATGGACCAAAATTGTGCTTGACTTAGATAAATTATCAAAATCGTGTTCTATCCTAAATGCACAGAGAATTCAGGCATGTGCTATGAGATTTTGGAAAATATAAGTTGAAAAAAAACATGATGTATGCTCAGAAAATATTTGGAGTTGAAAGATATTTCTTAGGGAAAAGGTGAAAGTCAATTTCTCAGGAAACTCAGATGAAAGGGGTTTTGAAATCACGAGAAAGTTCATAAAGGTGTGGAAAAATCATGAATGGATGAAAATTCTGAGAAAATGGAAAGAATTCTTGAGAAAAGGGTGAACATTTGAAGGGAAAATGCTTGTCAGGCAAAGCTTCAAGTTTTGAAAGCTTCCTTTGGAAAATGATTGGAATTCATTGGAAAACTCATTTGGGGAAGGAAAATTGAAACTCAGGAAACTGAAATCCTGAGAATCTTAGCCTTGGAACACTTGGAAATCAATTTTGATCTTTGAGAAGGGTGAGAGACTCCTTTTGAAAATCTTGAGAAAATAACTTTTTTCATAGAAAACTGTGGAAAAACTTGACTTGAGAAAACCGATTTTGAAAAATTCTCAGAGTTTCTTGAGAAATCAATTTTTTGAGAATGAAATTTTCTTGAGAAAACCATGAGAAAAACCAACGATTTCATGATGCAAATGATATGAGTGAATGTCATTTTATAAAAGCCTCTTTTCAGAAAATATGCTATTTTAGAATTAAACTAAGTAGAATTGTCACATATTCCGACTATGGCCGTGAATACGTTCATAATTTACTTAGTCAATTCAAAAATATTTTGTAAAATTGAAAATATGCAGTGAAATTTTGGAAGATAGCCTAAGAGTGTAGGCTCAATGTGACTGGTAGAAAGATGATGGATCTGGGTTTCGTCCACATTCCGACTAGGGCCGTAAATATGGACTTCACCTAGTTCATCAACTCCCTAAGAGTTGGTGCACGTGCCATTCATGTACATCCATAGTGATTTTGAAATGAAATGCATGAATCACATAAACAGGATATTGCAGGAATTTAAACTATATGATATGCATCCTAGTCTAAGCAGAAAATTAAATCTCTTATTCCAAAATTTACATTATTACATCACTAAATAAATGAAATAAAAGAAATTGCAGACTTCAACTCCCTCTTTTGAATGTCCCTGCCAAACTTGAAATGGGGTTAGCTCGAATATGTGGGTTTCTCCAAGATTTTCCAATAATATTCTGAAATTATTGGACTTAATTGGATATAAACCTTATTCTCATGCTTTCTTGATACTTGAAATGATGTAAAGGCAATAAATTCAGTAAGAAATGTTTTTGAAATTCGAAATTGTGGTCAAAATGACCAAAATACCCCTAATATTAAAGTTATACATTTAAAATCAAGGTTTTTGAAGGAAAACTTGGTAAAATTTGAGATTTCGAAATTCGAATTGAATCAAATGATGATGAAAGGCAGTATGAGGCATGATGACATGCTGCTAAACACCTTAGGACTGTAAAATCAGAATTTGACCTTTTACAACTCATCCAAAATAACGAATTTTGCTTGTTTTTCGCTTGAATCAAGGTCCCGCGGGGCCCTGTTTTGATGATACGGCTAAACCGAGCATCAAACCAATTCCAAATCACACCAAATTCGGTATGAAACATCCCTCTGACCTTATGAACAGCCTAGAATGCTAAAACTCACGAAATGACATGGTTTGGGTGCGAAAATTTATAGAAAACCCTAAAATGGGCGGATTTCGCCTACGGACCCGAACCAAATGTAACACTTAATGCGATAATACAAAAATTCCACCATGGAAACATCTTAGATTTTGCAGACTGCCAAATGACATGAAAATAAACACTTTTTTTTTACAGCTCTGGGATTTGAACTACGGTGAGTTCGGTAGTAGGAATTTGGCTCTAACGGAGGTAAAATCAACCTGATCGATGCAAAATTGCATAAAAAATAGCAGCCAACCATGGAAATTTATGATATTTAAATAAGGAACTACTGACAGATGCAAGAACAATTTTTATTTTTATGGTTTTGGCATTTGATCAACAGGAACAGAGATAAAATATGAAATTACCTGCCTAAATCAACAGAATAGATAAATATAGCAAAATAGAAGACTGACAAGAAAAATCCAAAACTGCTATTAAGACTGTTTTAAAAATCATAAAATTTCAGATGCAAATAGAGGACACCTGAAAATGACATTCATTTTTTACAGATTTGGATTTGAAGAAATACCCAAAGAGAACCCATCGACATGTCCCGAACTCTTGGATTTTTGTCAGACATCAAAAAAATTCAGAAACATCTGAGAAAATCAGATTAAAAACTATACATCATCCCAAGTTCAAAACATTTTTCGAATCGAAAATCGAACCTAATATGAGAGAAATCCCGATTTTACAAGTCAGAGATAAATTTTGAAAATGTATCCCAGGTAACAAAACCCGACCTACCATTTTGAACTTTTACTATAGTAAACAAATTCAAATCATTCTGAATTTTTGGCAGATTGTTAGGAACACCTAGGGGCGCATTCTATGATTTTCTCAGTATTTTTAACAAAAAATAAATGAATAAAATGACGTGTGGACTGACTGACAAAAATAGGGAGTTACCTAAATGAAGCTGAATGCATGAAATATTAAATAAATTCATGGAACATGCTATTTTAATGAAATAAAACGTAAATCTAACCTATTTTAATGCATGAACATGATAGAATGCGGAAATTTAATCAAGAAAGCATGAAAAACATCTTTTGATATGTGTCATTTTATGAGAATAGCTCGATCCATCCCTCGGATGAGCTCTTTCTTCAAAACGACAATACGAATCGAGTAAGGATATTACTATAATGAAATCAATAGGGATAGAAGTGCACCTTGTGTTTTTCTGCAGCTTTGGAACTCCCGAAATGAACGGCTACCAACAGCTTCTTTCGTCCTTCGATCCAAGCTTCAGAAGGTTCACGAAAATTGATCCGCGCCTAGATCGAATTGGAAGTGGTGCGAGCAAGGTTAGTGCTTCAATGCACCCTCTCAATTGAGCCCAGGGGGGCGTGAATTCAGAAAAGCAAAATTGAGTTTTGAGGAAATTTTAGGTTGAAGTTCAAAATCCAAAAGGAGCTCCCCTTAAGCTAGGCGTGGGACCTTGTATTTGTAGCATTTTTTGAGATTTTTGAATTTCAAACAGGCTCAATCTGAGCCCTCCATGTGGCGCCATCTCAAGACATGACACTTGGATTTTTGAGACAAAAAAAATGAGAATTTTGTGGGTGAGACACCTCAGCAGAGGGGTTTTCAAAATTTTCAAACTTAGCTTGATTTTCTCTGCAGGAGTCTCCCAAATGGCGCCACCTCAGAGGGTGCTATTTGGGGTTTGAAATTCAAAGTTTGCTTTTTGCAGGGAGCCCTCATGTGGCTCCACCAAATGGTGGGCTACTTTTATTTTGAATAAAATAAAACAAAAAAATGAAGCCAAGTGGGAGCTCTGGAATGGTGCCACCTCAAAAGGTGTTTGAGATTTAAAGCTGGAAGGAGGGGAGAATGCCATGTGTTGCCACCTCTAAGGAGTTTAAATATTCAAATTTCTGCTTTTTCTAGAGGGAGCAGAGGCTGACACATGGCGCCACATCAGGGTGGCTCCATACTGCCATGTGACAGGAGGACAGGAACAGAGGAAGCAGAATGCGCCACCTTAGAGGGGAGTTGTTCCTACTTTTTCTGATGCAGGGGAATTTGGACACGTGCGGTTCAGGATGGCTCTGCTTCTGACAAGTGTTAGCTAGCTAGAAGAGTCTTCTCAAATGGTGCCACCTCAGGGTAGGTTTGAAATTCAAATGAGGTTGGTTCTGGGGGACTGGAGGGTGGACATGTGGCAGCATCTCTGGGAGATCCTGCAGTGACACGTGGCGGAAGGGAAGAGAATGAGAAGAACCATGTGGCGCCACCTCAAAAAAAAAAAAATTATTGATGAAAATCAGCATTTGCGCCACCTAGGCCTTGTTTGAATTTTTTTGGAATGGTTGCTCTTTCTGAAGAAGGCCAAGAGTGACACATGTCCTCTACTTTTTCTGAAGGAAGCTAAGAGTGACATGTGTCACTTACTTTTCTGAGAAAAGTAAGGAGAGACATGTGTCAGTCTGCTTTTTCTAAAGAAGGGAGAGATTGACACGTGTCCTCTGCAGGAGACACACTTCAAATGTCGCCACCTCAAGGGAGACAAGCTTTAGTTTTTCTGAACAGGACAACACATGACACTTGGCATATCATGGTGACCTTGGAATGACACATGGCACAAGGTGAAGATGGTGGACATGTGGCGCCATCTTAAAGCGGCCCCACACTGACACTTGGCAGAGAAATGGAAAGAGAGAGAAAATGACATGTGGCGCTACCTCTAGGTGAACCCCATGCTGACACATGGCAAGGAAATGGGAGGAGAGAGAAAAAGACAAGTGCCGCCAATCCAGGGACAAGGCTCCTATATTTTTGGGTTTTTTCAAAATTCAGGTTTTTCAAAAGAAAAGCCTATGTGACACCACCTCAGTGTGAGCCCCACATTGCTTCTTTATTGAAATAAAGACAAGATAGAAAACCTCTTTTTGGAATTTTCATAAAAATCTGGACTAATTGGCAAAAGCAGAAATTTTGAAAAGAGTTGGACCCTGTGGGGGTGGAAATTGCTGACAGAAGAGTAAAATCTGAGATAAAGTGGCTGAAATCCATATTGAAAGCTATCCAGATTGTTTTCTTGAGACACTATTTTGAATTTTAGAGTCCTGCGGGTAAAATGGGAAGAATTGATAATTTTGAAGACCCAGGGTTTTGAAATCAATTTTGAAAAGAGTTGAAATTCGAATCTGGATTGAAAATTTTGAAATTGAGAGTTCTGGACCTCGAAATGACATGCTGTGACGTGCAGTGATATGAAGTGTTCATGCAATGCCATGCAAAGACATGTTTCCTGAAATGCCCTTCTGAATTAGGGATTGGAAATTCTAGCCTCTAGTAGGATTTTAAAATTTTGCAGTTTGAAGATATTTCTGAATCTAAATATAGAAATTTTGAGGCTCAAGAATGAAATTTTTTACTTTCTGCAAGGTTCAATCTCAGAAAATGACCATTTTGCATTGTGTTGGTTGGTAGAGATGTCAGAGAGGTGAGTGAAAATGGTTATCAGTTACAACAATCTCTCCCTCCCCTGCGTCAATCACTCAACCATCTCCAGCTGAAGTAAGATTTCAGTATCTCAGCAATGTGGATCAGATTCCAATCAGCGTCATATGCTTGAACCATGGTGGGCAAGAGACTTTTTTGTAAATACAGAATATGGTACAGGTATGCCTATCATAAGGCGTGATTCTACCTCTTGAGGATGGTGGATGATCATTCCCCAAGGAAAGGCTCTTGCAGATACTCACCAGTGATATAGATTTAATCTGTATCTGCCATGAAATTAATTCTGGATCTCTGCAATTATCATTTCCTGTGTATAGATCATACTAGTGAGTTCAATCAATTAATCTACATCTTTGGTAAGTGGTTTGATTGTTACATTGGTCATTGTTTATTCTTTGTATCAAATCTCTCTGTTTGAATTTAGATACATCCTCACATTGGATTGTTTTTCATAGGGAGCTGAAGTCGGGTGTTCTGTGGGCTCATAACCAGAGCTTCTGATTATGATAGAAACCTGAGGTCTGTCGGATTGAAATCAGCCTTCTTCATTACCCTCTGCAATGTTAAAGTCAAAGGGTACCGTAGATCAAGAGAGACCGGCAGGTAAGTATAAGAAACCTCGATCATATCTTGCTAGATTAGGTCTTAAATGGAATTATGGTTTCTACACCATTGCCACTTCAAGCAGGAACCCAATCAGAGCATCGTCAAAAGCACTTACTGTTCATTCTGATTATCAATGTTATTCCAGTGACTCTGCAATTTCTGTAGTATATAATCCCCATCTTCGTTTTTGATTGATTTACCATCGAAGCCATATCAGTAATTTTGTAGATCTGTTTGGAATGTTCAGGTGGTGTCATTTGATCTTGTTTATTACAATTCTTTTATAAATGATTTCTGTAACATGGGTTGTACCTTAGAGACTCGGGAATTACATAGTGGAAGATATGCACAACAACCACTGCAGATGCGACTCCAATAGCTATATTTTCCTTACAGGGAGATGTTGGTTGTGGCTATAGATGCTCTCAAATGTTCATCATTGCCATATCGCATCTATTATTGGATACTGCGAAAAGCTCTCTGAAATTATCCTTGTTTATATGTTCATGGCTGAGCCACTCATGAAATGGCATGACTCTCCCACCATTTTCTTGAAAGCATAGACTTCTGATTTTCATGTTTTCGCAAAAAGATTTTCTGCTGAAACTTTTCAAGATTTGTATGCCCAAGTGACGGTCACTGCTGCAAGAGGCCAGGATATGATGATCCACATACAACATTTAGAGTGTTAAAACAGAACAAAATCACCTGACTCAGGGTGATCTGCCTGGGTTTACAACAGATTCTTATAAGTATTGTCGTGGTTCGCCTCATTTATTTATGCTTGACAAGTTTGATGTTGCTGGAGCTGGAGCTGGTGCTTGTTTAAAGAAATATTCAGAATCTGTCATTCTCTAAGATAGTTCAGGCCCAGATAAGTGATATTCTCTAATCATGTTGCTGACTCTATGCAAAATGCTCCAACAAATGATGATTAATTCCCTTCTTTGGATGCAATGCTATCATCATCATTTTATATTTTTCTTTCTCTCAAGTTCTGTAATATATTTTCACTTGATGGGTAATTCATGTTAACATTTGTTTTCTATATTTGCAGCATCAATTCCCTACTTTGGATGCAATGCTATCATCATCATTTTATGTCTCTTTCTCTCAAGTTCTGTAATATATTCTCATTTGATGGGATTAATTTCCTACTTTTGATGCAATGCTATCACAGATATGAAAGATGATTCTGAATTCCATACTGACAGTCAGTCTAATAACATTCCTCACATTCAATCATCGTTGCAAGTCTTGTTGGTGCCATGATGGGAATAGATAAAATTCTATTGTGCTCTCTTTCAAACGCTAAAGCCTACATATGGAAATTCAAGTGCTACGGTAGCAGAATGGCTATATTCCTTCCTGTGATGGTAAGCTATTCCCCCTTTTTTCTAGTATGTTGAGTTTCTGTGTCCTGGTATGTCTGCATATAGTTTTCTATTGAGCAGGTTGATGTTAGAATTTATCTGTTGAGATGAAACACAATGATAGTCATCTCAGATGTTGATGGAACAATCACTAAGTAAGTTCTTGTGTGCAATCATTTAGTGGTGACATCTTCTTGTTGGTGGCAGTGATGTCTGTAACTGCAGCTGTGAGGGACACATAAACTTCAATTCTTGCATTGCTCTTTATTCTGAGAATTTAGGTTGTCTATTGTTTTCTTAGATAGTTAATTCAAATGCCAAAGCTGCTAGTAAAGGCATACTTTTTAATAAAAAACATACTGATGAGAACAATCAGGAAGATGTTTTGTAAGATGTATGTTACTCTAATTCCAGAGCTATTTTGGATACATTTGACCTGTTTATATTGCATATATGTAGAAGTTCTGGTGATTTCTTGCTTGTAATATTAATCATTATCAACAACATTTTTTTAAGGGTATTTTCGTCAGTGACAAAGCTCCATGCTAATCTATCAAGTTTTGTTTTTGGCTGGCTGTGACTGTGGGACTGCATCTGTGAACCGTGGGGTTGTGAATGTTTTTATTGCAAGTATGAGCAGCAAGGAGAAAATTACATAAGTGGGTTCAAGCTGTAGTGGGGTGTTAAAAGTGTGAATTGTGTTCTTATTAGGTGAGGCTATCGGCAGGGGTCTTCTTAACCATCTATTGAGGATGTTTACAACATTAGGAATCTACACTGAGAGCTTTGAGAAACCATTTCTTGAGGGGACTTCAGAGTTTTATGCCGCTGAAAGTGTAAAATATATGCAGCAGTCAGGTGTTCCAGATTACCTGAAGCATGTTGAGACAAAAAGTAGGAGTTCAGTGGAACATCCATTAGCCTGCTCCTGCTTGGAAAAGAGAAAATTCTCTGACTCGTTGAAACGGGCCTGACATGCTTTAAAAAGGTAAGATGAGTTATTTTTAGCCATTAAATTCTCTATTGTAAGATTACATGTACATTTCCACAGTCATGTTCATTTGCAGCCTCTTCCACTATCTTTTTGCAACAACATTTACCTTAGGTTTTGTCATTTACCTCAGATTTTCATTGGCATACCTGAGTATTTCATCAATTGCATTTTTAGTAATATTATACTTACTATATATCATGTACTAACTCATCTTTTGCAGGAAAACATATGAAAAATATCATTTTGTTTCTTAGCTTAGAAATTGCAAATTAAATTCTATTTTTCAGGTTACAATACTTAGATGATAATAAACTTCCATTTCTTGCATTAGATTAGAATGTATAAACATGCATATTTCTAGAAGTGCTTATTTTCATATCATTTTCCTCTTTTATTGCAATAATTTCACAAATGAAAACACGAATAGCACGTGCACCATTTTATAAGAGGTGATTAAATCCTAAGTTGATGATTCACATCAATGGCCATAGTCAGGATGTGAACAAAACTTAGGATTTCCATCTTTTATGGAATAACATTGGATCCCGATGGGATCTCTTTTTCAAAATCATCATACTTTCAAATATTTTTCCGTTATTAGAGTTTAACTTAAAACTAACTCAATATATATATCCATGGCCATAGTCAGGATATATTGAGAGTTAATTTCATTTTAAACTCTATAAAAACACCAAAATATATTTTATTCTTCATTTGAATTTAAATATGATTATTATATAATACATTTAATGACCATAATCAGAAGTGTATTATATCCTCAATCTTATTTTTATTCACTTAAAGAATGAAATATGCTTTTCAAATCCAATTTCAAAATTCTTTAAATTCAATCATCATTTAGGATAGAATTACATCATGTTTTCAAAAATTCTTTTTTCAAAATCCAAGTGGTTTCCTTCAAATATCTTATTCACTTCTCAAATCAATTTTCAGCTCTTGTAAATTCAAATACCATCTTCATATTCTAATTTTAAATTCAAAGTCCAATTTGACTTTGGAATTTCAAATTCATTTCTATATTCAAAATTCAATTTCCAAATCAAATTCAAATTTAATTCAAAAATTCAAAGTTCAATTTAAACTTTGAAGTTTCTGATTCATCTTCTGATTCCAAATTCAAATTTCGAATTCAAAGTCTAATTCAACTTTGAAATTCATTTGTGTATTCAAAACTTCAATTTCCAATTCAAATCAAATTTCAAAATTCAAATCAACTTTGAAATTCCAAATTCACTTTTTCAAGATTCAAATTCAAGTTCAAATCAATATCTCAAAATCAATTTCAAAAGTTCAATTTAACTTTAAAATATCTGTTTTATCTTCCGATTTCAAAAACTCAGGCTTTAAGTCAAATTCATCCTTCATTCTTCAGATTGAGTCTTGATTCTCAATTCAAAATCAAAGTTTTGAGATTGATTCTAAGTCTCAAAATATGATTTTTCCTAAGTTTTAAATTCAATCTGGGTTTTCAAAATCCAGACCCATCTTCAAAAGTCCCCTTTGGACTTTCAAAAACCAAACCCAAAGTCAGAACCCAATCCCAACTTAGATCCAAAATTTCTACCTTGAGTTCCAAAATTTGGAACCCAATTCCATATTGGATTCAGATCTTCAAAAACCAACTTCATTTTGGATCTCAGACTTCGGATTCAATTCCATTTAGGATCCTAGAATTCAACTTCATTTTGGATCTCAGACTTCGGATCCAATTTCATTTAGGATCCTAGAATTCAACTTCATTTTGGATCCTAGACATCGGATCCAATTCCATTTAGGATTCTGGAATTCAACCTCATTTGGGATCTCAGACTTCAGATCCAATTCAATTCCAGATCCAACTCCATCCTGGATCTCAGACTTCAAATCTAGATCCCATTTAGAATTCCAGACTTTGGATCCAAATCCATTTAGGATGCCAGATTTCAAATCCAAGTCTATCTTGATTCCCAAATTCCAAAGCCAATTCCATTTTTCATATCTCATCTAGATCTCTTAAACTCAATTCTATTTTTCAAACTCAACTTGGATTTCTCGAATTCCATTCTGATTTAAAAACTACGAATCTGGAATTTAATTCCATTTCAAATATTCATTTCCTCTCCTAAATCCAGGTTTAAAATTCAAAGTCTATTTCTGACTTTGAAATTTCATTTCCTTTTTTTTTTATCTCAGCTTCAAATCATTATTTTCAAAAATCCAAATTTATCTTCCCAAAACTTTAATTATTTCAAAGACTTAGAACTTTGAATCTCTTTCTTGATCTATCTCGAGTTCTAAGTTAAAATTCAATTATTTTCAATCATTTCTTCATCATATTTACTTCAGAATCACTTGGAAAATCTTAGATTTCCAAAAGTGTTTTCAAAAAGCATACATTTCTGCATTTTGCACTGCACAAGCATGATTCTTTGCGCACTTAGACTTAGAATAAATTCTTAGATGATATTTTAGCAAAGCAAAAGGCATAAATTTTGATTCTTGGTTTGATTACCCCTGGTAAAGGCGCTAGGAATGGTCGAACCTCGTACCGACGAGCGAGCCCCATCTCCCAATTTTTTCGCAAATATTTCAAAATGGAGGTGAGTAATTTTTCTAAATATTTTCAAATTAAGGACAAGTGAGACCTTCACAAAAGAGTTCATCTCTCTTCTTTCTTTTCTTTTCTCTTCTCTCTTCTTTCTTTTCTTTTCTCTTCTCTCTTCTTTTCTGTCTTTTATTTTCTCCCTTCAAAAAGGAGGAAATAGAGGTTGGAAAGAAAAAGAGAAGGAGAGAGAGAGAAATACCAAGAGAGGAAAAATTTTGCGATCATCACAGTTTTGGCGACCGTGATGGGACTCGTCTTCGTACGGTTGAATCTATGCCGTTTTGCTTTGCCTTAATATTATCTAAGTTTTTATTCTACAAATGTCAGCTTCATTTTCATGCAAACCTTAGGAGCCTAGACTCTGTCCCAGCTGACGTCATTGCATATAGGATCTAAGTATGGTTTGGTAGGACCATATTGAGGAGATTATTTCATGCCCACATTAGATTTAGGTCTGAAATACAACTCTCCTCAATTCTAGGGATTGAATGTAAACAATGTATGCAAGTGTATGCTTCTATTCATTTAAAATTCTATCTCTTTAGGATTTGCGTTAGAGCCATCTGATTTATTGCATGTTGAACATGTTTTTGAAAAAACATCCCTACTTATATTGTCCCAGTCTTCATGTTGTTGGGCTGTCTCACTGAACCATAGTTCGGGAGAGAGCCTCACAACTGAACTACTTATTTGGGTTCGCGCCCCCCTACCACGTACCTAAGGGCCATAGTCTGAGGTATATCGGTAGGTGCTCAAGGATGTTGGGAAGCCATTACCTTAGAACCGGAGAAATATTTCTATGCCACGTACTTCGAGCTTCGGCTTAAGTATATCGACATATCTTGATTGGAATCAAATGATGTAAACCTTAGAGTTAGGATTAAGGTACTACAAGCCATTTCAAAATATTACATTTAGAGTTAGCCTTTAGGGAGTGTTGTTTGTGCATCCTTGTTTGTACATCTGTGATTGTGTGACATTTTATATTTTTCTTATATATTTTCCAAAACCCTGGTATATATTATTCAAAACTTCCTCTTTGTTTCTAAAACCCAGGTGTATTTTTCTTTTCTTCTTCTGATTTCTTCAAATTCTTTTGATCCTGCCTGCAAATTCTTCAAATTTTAAATCTTTGCCATCTACTTTCAAAATTCTTCTCTATTCTTTAATATATTTTATTCCTTACCCTCTTTTGCAATAAAATATCTTTTGTCAAGAGATGTCCTTTTTAAAATTAACATTTGTTCATATTCTAATTGTTTATTCCTTCTCACAGAAAAACAATGCGGTTGTCAAATTTGGTGACAACCCTATCCCTCCTAAATAAGATATTTTGTTGTTAGATTGTGATTTTTTTCTTTGTTAAAATTTCTTCCAAGATCTTTTCTAAAAAAACCCCATTTTGCTCTAAAGAGAGCATTGGCATTACCGGTTGACTCAAGCAAGATCAAAGATTGCACTGTTCTAACATCCTGGTTACAAGCAGAAAGTAAGGAATGGATTCTCAAAAGTTGGTTAAAGGAGTTCAGGACAGTAAGAATGAGATTGATCCTGCTATATATCGGTTATTAAAAAGGATGATGATTGAGATATTATCCGAGCAAGCTGAAGCCAGTTACGGAAAATCTCCCACCGAAGGAGAAGCACCTGTCACCTTCCCCATGAATAAACACAGCAATAGCAGTACAGGAAACCCTAATGCCAGTAGGGGCAGCAACCAAGGCAACCAGGGCAGCAACCTAGGAGAGTATAAAGGCCAGAGAAGGAAATATTGTGAAAACCATGATAGACTTCTTCAATACAGTCTTGAGGAAAAGGGCAAGAAGCAGGAAGAACCAAAGCGCAAGGATTGGAGCAATGATTGAGATTTCACTCCTTTAGATGAGTCGCTCAACAAAGTCCTCGAATACGTGTTGTCTAACGGATTAGTCAGGCTCTCAAAGGCCACCAGCCCTTCCACAATCATGGGAAAATTTAAAGACCAATTCTGCAGGTTTCATCGGGCAGCAGGGCATGACACTGATCATTACTTTGTCTTCAAGAATATCGTTCAAGACTGCCTTGATAAAAATCTCTTTGTCAAAAACGAAGAAGAAAAACATCCAGATCTCCTAACCATGCAAGCCCAGTCCAACTCCCAAAAAGGGGTCAACACTCAGCAAAAGTCAAGCAAGCCGAAGAAAACAAAGCATGATGGTTGGGGTTATGATCGCAAGCTTACCCCTCTAGGTCAGCCAATCGAAGAAGTTCTCAGATACCTGCTTGCGAAAGACATGATCCAGCTCCCAAGAGAGGTTGATCCTTTTGTCACCATGGGGAAATGGAAAGATTGCTTCTGCAAGTTTCATCGAGCAAGGGGGGCATGATACGGAACGTTGTTTTGTCCTCAAAAATATTGTACAAGACTACATTGACAAAGAGCTTTTAGTACTAGAGGAAGGAGGGGAGCAACTTGCAGTTCCAACCGAACCATTTCTAGACCACTCAAAGAATTGAGAATGCCAAAAGTTTTTCGCTTTCATCACCTTTTGTTAGTCACTTTATAGGGGCAAGTCAGGCCAGTCTTTTGTGACTTTTTTTAGTTAAAATACTTGTAAATATTCAGTTTTGTTATCAACCTTTGCTTATCAATGAAATGTCGATTCTCTTTATATCTTTGATATCCAATACTTCATTCTTTTTCCATACTGGGGCATTAAATTCCTGTTCTTTTTCAGAATGCGGGACAATCCTGACATCATTCATGAGAGAAATGATATTACCTATGAGGGTGTTTCAAAAATCATAATATTTTGAAAGTTTCTGCAAAATCTTTGTCATGATAACCAAAAAGTTCAAATATTTTGGCCCAACCTTTTTCAAAAATCAACCCTCGTATTGATCATATTTTTAAAAAATGGGTTTCAAACCATTATATTCAAAATCAACTTTCGTGTTGATCTTATTTTCCAAAAATTGGTTTTAAACCATTGTATTCAAAAATCAACCCTCGTGTTGATCACATTTTCCAAAATGGGGTTTTCAACCATTATATTAAAAAATCAACCCTCGTGTTGATCTTATTTTCCAAAAATTGGTTTCGAACCATTGCATTCAAAAATCAACCCTCGTGTTGATCATATTTTTCAAAAATGGGTTTCAAACCATTATATTCAAAGATCAACCCTTTTGTCGATCTTATTATCGGTCTCGAACCATTGTCTTCAAAAAAGTCAAACCTTGGTGTTGATCTTCTTTTTCAAAATTAGGTTTTCAAACCATTGCCTTCAAAAAAATTGACCCTCATGATGATCTCTCGTGTTGATTCCCTTTCACAGATCAGCTCACGCGCTGATCATTCTTTTCATGGTTAATCCTCTTTCCAAAAATGATTTTCTCATATTCTTCTCTCACTTTAAAGATCCTACATGCAGGCAGGATCAAACAAACTCTTTTTCTCAATTTTTATCAATTTTCGTTTATCAAATCTTTATCAGTTTTATTCATTTTTTATCAAATTTTATTGATTTTTCATCCATTTTTAATTCTTCCTGTCAATTCTTATTTTAATTACCCTTTCAGGTTAAGGGATAAACCTGATGCCTCTTTACCATGAGGTATTTTTTTTCCTTTTTCTTCCCCCTTCAGGTTAAGGGATAAACCTGAAACCTCGTCCTACGAGGTCCTTGTTTCTTCAGGATAAGAGATAGTCCTGAATGTCTTTCTTCATCTTTTAAAGCTTCATTAATCTCTGCCAAATCTTTATCAAAATTTTATTCTTTATCCAATTTTATCAATTTTATTTCTTTATCAAATTTTGTCGATTCTTTCGATTCTTTATCAAGCCTTTTATCAATTTTTGCTAAATTTTATTCCTTTCCCATTCAAGATAAGGGATAATCGTGAAACCCCTCATAGGAGCAACAATGCTACCTGTGAAAATTCTTTTACAAAACAACCTTCATCAAATCTCCTTGATTTTTCTTCAAATCTTCCATCAATTTCTATCTCTTTTCATCAGTTCTTCTCAGATTTTATTCTTGCCCAGTCAAGATAAAGGGATAATTCTGAAAATCATACCATGTACAATGAACTATGATGGTCTTCTTCATTGTAAGTCAAATAATTCAGTCCTCGAACTAGATCATTCTCAATCCTAGATCCTGTCCTCGCACTGGCAAATTTTCATAACTCAATCTTCTAACTAAAACTTTCTGTCAAAACCCCGATGTTATCATCGCAAAATTTTTAACTTTTGCAAATCAAACTGACCTTTGAAAAAGATTTTTGAAAATAACTCGCCTCCTTTTTTAAAATGCGGGAAAATTCCGTAGAATGGGACTCGCCTGTCGGTACGAGGTTCAACCGTTCCTGCCACCTTTAACAGGGGTAATCGAACCAAGGATCAATCTTATGCTCTACTCTATTCAACTTGTCTAAATCATATTCTAATTTCTAAATGCACATAGAATCAAGCATGTGCTATGAATTTTTAGAAATGCACATTTGAAAACATGATGTTTGCTTTGAATGATTGAAATATAAAATGTAAATCTTGGAAAATCGTGAATTGGGATTTCAAATATACTTCTGAGAGAAATAAAAATCGATTTTGAGGAATCCTTGACATTTGGTGAAAATCGATTCTGAGAGACTTGGTTTCTCTGAATTCAAACTTGGAAATTGAAATTCTAACTTAGAAAATTTGAATTTGGAACTTGGGAAATATTTGAAATATTCTTTGACAAATCCATATTTTGAGAAAATCGATTTCTGAATAAGACTTAGGAAATTTTTGAGAAAAATAAACTTCTTTGAATTGAAATTTGAATTGGAATTGGCAAATGCATGAAATGAATGAATATGGATTTGAAGAATTGAGAAATACTATTTGTATTTTTGAGAAATGCAGTGCATTTTGAAGTTAGCCTAAGAGTGTAGGCTGAATGTGGCTAATGTGAAGATCATAAATCTAAGTATCATTCGTATTCTGACTATGGCCATAAATACAAATTCCACCAAGTTTATAAACTTCATAAAATCTAGTGCATGTGCCATTCGTGTAGACCATGGTGAATTTGTAAAAATATGCATGAATCATCATCCATCACACATTAAAATTATAAAAAAAACAAACTATATGCAATGCAACCTAAGCTAAGCAGGAAATGTAAATTCTTATTCCAAAGTTTAATTACAAATTACATCACTATTGAAATTTAAATACATGAAAAATAAAGTCTTCAATGTACCTGCAAAACTAGAAAACTTGGTTAATGAATATATGTTGGCTTTTCTAGATTTATCCAACAATATCAGGAAATTGTTGGATTTTGCTAGATATAAGCCTTTTTGCCATGATTCCCTTAAATCAAAAGTGATAAAGTATGAAATAAAATGGAATAAATAAGGAAGATAAGATATGAAATTTCGAAATTGGGGTCCAAATGACCAAAATACCCCTAATAACAAGACTATGGCCTTGAAATTAGGGTTTTGTAGAAAGATATTTTGATAAAATACAAGTTTTGAAATTTGAATGTAATAAACTAAGCTAAATATGATATGACATGCTTAAATATGTAAAAATTAGGGTTAGGGATTTCGAAATTTAGGTCAAATGACCAAATTACCCCCGATAGCAAGACTATGGCCTTGAAATCAGGGTTTTTAGAAATAGATTTTTGGTAAAAACTTAGGTTTTATGCACTAAATGAAATCAAATGAGCATCAAATTAAACCTAAAGCATCCTAATATGATTATGAACATGATTAAACCCTAAAAATATATGCTTATGCACAAAAATCCAATAATATCACAAAAACTGTGATTTTAGCAGTGTTTTTGGATCTTTCAGGAACCCGGTTTTCCAATTTGCTTAATTCAGCCATCAAATGGATTCCAAAATCCATAAAAATTGGTACCTGAACTTTTTATAACCCTAATTTCGAATTGGAATTATAACAATAATTTTTTGACATTGAATTAATCCGAAAATTGCATTAAACCCTAAAAATATGCTATTTTTGACCTAATTCACCAACCAGTCTAAGTCCAAGACCTGAATCAGGGGTCAAATCTCTATGGAAATTTATGAAATTTTACAGAGACTAACTAGGAATAAAAATAGAGATTTCCCAATTTACAGATCGGAAAAATCATCTCCTGTTAGGGAGAAACCCTTCCGGCAATCTGAGCTAAAATATATCACTCTTAATAGGGATTAAAACAGCTATTCCAGATTGAAAATACAGACATAAATAGCAATTCTAAACAAAAATCTCTGAAATTTTAATGGTTAACAGTAGACAGAAAAATAACAATACTCACTTTTTACATATCTAAAATAGGATCTGTGGTTTGGGATTTATGACTAACACAAGTCTGATTAGGGTTTTGGTAAACCCTAACGAGTTTTAAATTTAAAAACAGATTCTCTGAAAGGGGAAAAATACTAAACAGTGGTCAAAAAAACCGAAAATTTCACAGCGGACAGATCTATTCAATTTGAATCCATAGCACTTTACAGATTTAAAATCGGATATAAGACGAGAGAAATATCATCACAGCAAGTTACCTTCTTGATTTTAACCACGATTTTAAAGTTTTAAAAACCCGATTTGATGTCTGATTTTTTTTGACAGGGTTCCCGAGATCCAAAACCTCTGATTTTTCTACAGTAACTCAATAACTCATGCATGCATCACATATAAAAAAATCAGAAATAAACCATGAGTTCTTCAATTCGAAATAACATCATCTTTACTGTTCTAAACCTAGAACACACAGAAATTTAAGAAACTTGAAAAACCATGCATTAACTAATGTAAATAAATAAAATAAACCATAAAACAGTAAATAAAAATTATTTTTATGTTTTAGAACGTAAAACAAGCATGAATAAACCATGAAAATAAATTAAAAACAGGGAATCAATGGCTGGAATTTGATATCACCTTTAAAACATAGATTTAACCCATTAAAAAGGGTAAATCATTTATTTTATTGGTTAATAATGCAAAGAATCATATTTAAATCAATTCTAATGGATTAAAATCTCTGGAAATCATCCAAAACAGGGTTGGATCACCTTCTTGGATTGTTCTTGCTGATTCTTGATGGTTCTTGAGGTTAAATCCATGGTTTAATCCATGAAGATGATGGTGCCAATGGCTAAATCATGCTTAAAACAATGAAAAACATTAAATAAAAACTAAAAATTAAAGAAAAACATTACCTTGAGGTTGCTGCAATGGAGGAAGGGCTGGAGAGGAGAGAGAAGCTCCAAGAATACAATAGGAGAGAGATGGGGAAATCGACCCCCTATGGGTCTCTATTTATAGAATTTTTTTTTAGGTTTTGAAAATTGATAATTTTAAAATTTTTGGACTCTTCTAAGGGGGGCGATTTTGGGGTGGAGTTACCTAACTACCCCTAGTCTAAATTATCCTAAATAGTTCCTAATTAACCCTTAGCTAAACCTAAGAATCCCCAAATGTGGTGCCACTTGGCATTTTCTCACATTGGGTTTTTAAAACTCCTTTAAAAACCTTTAAAAATACTAGTTTTAAAAACTAACTTTCAAAAATGAGTTTTTCAAAATGGTTTTGACTCTTCTAAACCTCTAACACTAACCAAGACATCAACTAACCCTAGTCTAGCCCTGACTGACTCGAATATGGCACCACCTCGAGTGGGCCCTACTTGAGTTTTAAAAAAAAAACGATTTTAAAACTTGAAATTGAAGGAGTTTTCAAAAAGATCTTCAAAAGTAATCTTAAAGTTAGGATTTTTGAAATGGTATAAGGTTCTAACTGAGTTAGAATTCCTCTGGATATGGTGCCAACTGAGCGGGCCCACATCGAATTTTGAACATTTTTGAAATAAACACTGAAAATGGCTTTGAAAAAGGGTTAAAATTGACATTTGAAATTCAAGATCTTTGAAAATAGGGTCTCAAGCGAACTGGAACTCCGGGTTAGAGTCCTGAACTCTTAGGACTCTGAGATTTTAGATTTTAAAAACCAAATGAAAGAATTTTCAAAAGATTTTATCAAGAAATGATGAAATAAGTTAGAAAACACAGTCAGGGTTAGACTCCTAACTCAACCGAACTTTAAAATAGAATCCTGAACTAACTGGACTCTGTAAAATGACCTAAATTTTGAAAGCAAACGGAAAAGATTGAAAATGGAAATAAAACTCACCTCAAAACAGACTCCTGACCGGATCAGGACTCTGAGACAGAGTCCTGATCGGACTGAAACTTTCAAAATTTTGGGAAATTTGATGAATAGAGGAATTCAGAAGCGACACCATCTAAATGGGTCTCATCTGTGAATTGAAATCGATTAAAGTTTGAATTTGAAAGGAATCCAGATTGTTTTCTGAGAAAATATTTCGAAATATAAAATCCTGGGGTTGGAAAATGACAAAATATTGAATAAAAACCCAGGTTTTTGAAATTGATTTTGAAATAAAGCTTTAAAATTCAAATCTGGATTGAATGTTTTGAAATAGGAGTGCTGGATCTCGAAAATGAGATGCAATGTCATACAATGCTATGCAGAATACGTGCAATGACATGCAATGATCTGTGATGACTTATGAAATGGACAAACACGGGAAGAGGGTGAAAATTTGGGGTGTTTACACCCGAGTTCCGACTTGGGCTTCCTTTTTTGGATCCAATGCTCGTGTTGGAACCAATCATTTCTTCAGAAATTCGAGTTTTCAAACTCAAGTTTTCTCTTTTATCTTTTATTTTGAAAATCTGAATTTCTACTCAGGTTTTTCCCTTTATTCTTTCATTTGAAGTTCCGAGTTCCGACTAGGACTTCCTTTTGGATCCAATGCTTGTGTTGGAGTCAATCGTTGCTTCAAAAATTCGAGTTTCTTTTGACTCAATTTTCTCTTTATCTGTTATTTTTAAGATCCGAGTTCTGACTCAGGTCTTCCCCTTTATTCTTTCGTTTGAAGTTCCGAGTTTCGACTCATACTTCCTTTTGGATCCAATGTTCGTGTTGGAAACAATCGTTGCGTCGAAAATTCAAGTTTTTCAAACTCAAATTTCTCTTTTATCTTTTGTTTTGAAGATCCAAGTTTTGACTCAGGATTTCCCCTTTATTCTTTCATTTGAAGTTTCGATCTCCGATTCGGACTTTCTTTTGGATCCAATGCTCGTGTTGGAACCAATCGTTGCGTCCAAAATATCAAGTTTTCCAACTCAATTTTCTCTTTTATCTCCTATCTTGAAGATCCGGGTTCCAACTTGGGTTTGTGAACACCCCAAAATTTTCAAAATCTTATAAATATTCCCTTTTTGCCCCTGATCCCATTTTCTGAGCAATTGAGTAACTCTTAAATCTAAAATCCAACTTATTTCTCAGATTTTACTAAAATTAAATTCATTTTACATATCTGACTCAATTTCGGATCCGGATTCGGATCCAGATAAAAGATCCAAATCTGAGCTTTGTTGTCCAATTTTGAAATCAAATTCTCAAAATTACCAAAATAACCTTCTAAAAAGCTTTGACAAGTTCATCCGGCATCCGTTTGGATCCATCGTGTTATATTCCTCGATTTGAGGTTTAAAACTCGAATATTTTCTCAAAACTGGGGTCTAAACCCATTCTTCTGAAGGAATTTCCCCAAAACAGCCTGAAATTCTCAGAAAAACACTTTTTGTAAATATTTCTCAGAAAAATACAAAAAATTAGTGTTTAACCTTTGTTTTCTTGTAAAACGTTAAGATTTTATTCCAAAAATACCAAAAAAAAATGGAAAATGCAAAGAAATATATATATATATATATCAGTTTTTGAAAACATCTTTTTGAAAATATCCCTTTTAGAAAACCTCTTTTAGAAAAATCTGGTGAAGGAGCCTGCTTTTTGAATTTCGTGGAAAACCTAGAGGGCCCCGTTAAATTTTTTTTCTTAGGGTTTTCTCGCAAGGAGTCGGAGGCAGAAGCTTTTTTTTTTTTTTTTTCTCAGACCTTCAGGAAGCTTCCAGCTTCCATGGCCATCGCACGCCCCCCCTTCTCTATTAACCCCTCATCACCAGCAACCCTTCCATCCTCCGTCCATCTGCAACGAAAAGCTCGATCGCCCTTCATCCGCCTTTGCCCTCTTCATTCATTCGCTCTCCTCCTCCTTCACGAAGCTTCCACCGAACTCCCCCCATGTGCGCACTCCTTTTTCCTTCCATCCCTAATGGTCCCTTTGGCAGAGTTCTCACGCGAGATCAAGGGGCGGAAACACCTCTCGGTCGATGGCCGCCATCCTAGCCCTTGATACTCAACTGCTACCCCTTTTTCGATTCTTCCTGAGATTCTATATAAACAGGGCAGCAACAAAGAGAAGGGGGTGGATAAAATCCTGGCATCCAGTTTCCATCCACAAGACGATCAATTAATCTTCGACTTCACCTCTTTAGCCCTTGGGATTTCTACAAGGTTTACGGTAGATCCCTCTCTTCTCAGCCATTGCGGATCTATACCCCCTGGTGCTTACCCCCTTTTGAGCAACTAAAAGATCAAAGGCATCTGCAGGTAGATAATCACTATCCTCTTCTTCTTTTTTTATAAATACCTCTATTACTTGCAGTGCTTCTCTATTCTGATCTCTTCCATTTTTCTTCATTTTTTTTTGATTACAAAGTCGACTGAGTGGAATCAATCTGCATAATAGCAGGATTGACCCACCCAGGGCAACATCATCAGGAATCACGGTATTCTAACACTTTTTCTTTTTCTTTCTTCCTTTTTTTTTGTTTTGTTTTGTGTTCTTTTTGCAACTTATTTCCCTGATTTTCTCCTGTAATACATCCTGATTTTCTTCAGTTCATGTAAATCTAGATATATGTTTCTGCTGCTTGGATTCAAAATTTCCTATGTTCAATTTCAGCAACATCGGGTCTCGTCCATATAGCATACCATGAATCTCTATGCTGAAAATCTAGTGCTACAGAGGAACCTCTGGTATGCTGTGTGCCAAAGTTTTATCATCGTCAATATATCTTGATGAGACCTGTATCTCCCATTTTTTTTATTGCAATTGCTTTATTAAATATATCGGGTTCCATCGACATTGATTTACCTCTCTTGTTTTATTTTTATTTTTGTTACCATCCATGTTGTATGCGCTTTGGATTTCATTATTTCTACTTCATTTATAACATTCAGTCGATGTTGTTAACAATACACCGAACCTTTGTTCAATTATCAGTAGGAATATGTCGTCATTATGTTATCTTTCAGTTGATAATTCCTATATCATTGCTTCATTTTGCTAGCAATTTTCATACACATGATCAATCACGGAGAGTCACCCCTATGATGTTCCTGAAATTACTTTTTTTAGCTGTTTAACCATTTTAGAATGTTATGGTTATACGACACATTCCTTCATTATTGTGTTAATATTCGCTCTGCGAAGAACGCTAATAAGCACTGGCCCTGGGAAAGACTAGTTGATATCACCTTTCCAAGGAAGTTTCATGTTTTTGAGTCAGGAAAAACCATGGACTTCTGAGTATTGAGCGAAATCTGCTACTAGCCGATCGGATGATTTCTTGCCTTTCGGAGGTAAGCTCACAAAAATAAAATTTCAGACAATGAAACTCCAATGACCAAAGCTCCAGACTCTCCTTGGGGAATCACCAGGGCTTTCGCTGGAATGAATGTTGGTTCAAATAGAACCTATCCATCCAGATCTCTGATTGACATTTAATGTTCTGTTTCACATCAACGATTACATCAACATCATCATCAGTAGGCATTCACCTTTTATTCTATTGCACATTGTCAATAATCATCATTTAGAGATATCGCCATGCTGTCACATTGTCATACTGTATTATTGTATTAACACCAGCATTGCGTCACATGCCATCTAACTGCATCAGGCCCATTGCCTGCGTAAACATTTGGGACTTCAACAATTGTCTGGCTACTCGGGCAACCAGATCTGGTTCTTCACGAACAAGAGTGTATAGAAGTTGGCAACTCAGTTTGGAGGGAATTCTTCTCATTAATTCATTTATTGTGGCTGGAAATAGAAATGTACATAGTTGTTCATTCCTTTGTAGACAACTTAGTGTTTATGTCTTGATTATAGGAGAAGACAAGTGCCCATGTCATCATATCTTCATTTGCCACATCCTGTTCATCAGTACATCACTGTTAACCGTCCATTAATGCACCTCTTTCCCATTCACACATTTTGGTTTTTGTTTTGATTTAGCCTCCTCAATAGTTCACTCTGTTATGATTTGCGTTTTTCCAGATTATGTTGTTTTACTTTCACTGCCTATACAATATTTCATTTTGTCTTTTGGTTTCTGCAATCATGTCTCTCAATTGTTAGTATGAGCATCCCCAGAGGTGACCGATTTACTGTCCCCAATCATGAAGAATCATTTGATTACGGAGCGGCATAGTCGACCTCTCTTAAACTCATGATCCATTAAGAGATAACCAGATGACCGTAGGTCTGAGAATTCTTTGGGTTTTTCTTCATAAATGAAATTCAAGTTTGTAGCCAGGATTACATTTATTGTTTAGGAGTTTTAATGTTTTATGGTGTTTTGAAGCATTGAGAAGTCCACAAGCTGAGTTTTGAAAGCTTGCCCACAAGAAAATCATGACTGGTGAAGGCATTATCGTTTTCTTTCAAGGGATAAGGTTCAGTGATCCACCAGGATATGGTAACTTGACCCTCTTAGTGAGTGAATGTGCTAATTGCTTTGCCATGATCAAAATCTGGTTCATCATTTGGCTATGCAAAGATTAATTTAACTGGCTATAGAGTTATCTCGATTCATTGTGAAATATCCCAAGGCTTTCTAAAAATCAGTTTGCAATACAATGTGGAGGAGTCGAGTTGCTACCCGACCATGTTGCACTGTAAGTAATTGTTTGGCCTGATTAAATCTATTGAAGTCGAATTGCTAACAAATCCATTTTGCAGGTCCCATCTCCTACTACCACATTCAAGCTTATGAAACCACTTTGTTACCCATTTTTCTGTGTTAAACCTGTGAAATTGATATCAGTTTCATTCTTCAAGATTGCGTGGGTTCAAATATGTAAATATGCATGCTGTGGGTTCGAATCATCAAAGTCTGGCATGAAACCTGTCCTATTGCAGTTTGATTGGTTATGATTAGAGATGATTTATTGTATTGCCAAAACTTTGATTCATGGATCCAGTTCTGTTGATGCCCATTCGCCATCTAATTGATCAATTGATCTGCAGGTTTGTGCTCTCCTGCAAGCTATTTCAAGTTAAAACCACTATTGCCTTATTCTATATCAGGTTTGTGTTCTTCTGCAAGTTGTTTCAAGTTAAACAACTATTGCCTTATTCTATATCAGGTCTGTGCAAACTGTTTCAAGTTATAACAGGTGGGGTGTGCACGCAAGATGTTAAACTTATATTACCAAGAATTCCATACATTATGTGTATTTGATGGGATATATATACCCAGATTTTTTTTTATAGTTCATTTAGAAACTGTCATAACTGCCATTCTTTCTTCTTTTTTTTTTTAGTGGTTCTCGGGGAACCCCTGTATTCTTTATAGTTATGATAGTTTATCCCAAAACTACCCTAACTTTTTCTCTTTTACAGTGATCCCCAAGGAGTCACTGTGGCCTCTTCTTGGTTATGATAATTTGTCCAGAATTACTATAACTATCATTCTTTTAATGGTTCACAAGAAACCATCATGGTCGATCTTTGTTGAGATAGCTTACCCTATCCTAGGTATCCCCCATGTATCAAAAACTGAATGCTGCTATGGTTACTGTGTAATCATTTTAGATGATTCATTGTTTTGGTGACTTGCCAATTTACCTTTATTTGAAATCAATACATTGGTTCACTGCTGCCGAAGCCAATCGGTGGTTGTTGCTGAAGCCAGTTTGCAAAAATTGACCTACTCATCCCCTTTCCATATCCCCATGAGCAACCAAAAAATGAAGTTTAACAAGGTGTTCGGATTGGTCTGACAAAACTGCAAACTTCTACTGTAAAAAATTGATGATAATGAGGGTCATCAGATCCCAAGTGATTTTTTTTTTATTATTGTGTATATTATATCACTGCATATGATCCGTTTGTTGTGCTCAGCCCCTGCATACTCAACATTTGCAGTATATCTGGGTTCACATCTCCATCACCTACAACACATACACATGGGCATGAGTGTCTCATACTGTATATGCATATTGTACATACCTATTGCATATGAATACATACTAGGTTTGCATTTATGTGTATTTAGGCCTAGACCAAGATAGGTGTGTCTTTATAAGTATTTAGATAAAAACACTCTCAGGTGCATTTCCCTTAGGATTTAGGCATAATCATATGCATTTCCTTCATAAAACCTAGCCTGTCTGTATTTGCATATATATGTCCTTTATTAATATAGATAAGTCACCCTTGATTACCTGTATATAGATGTTGATATGATGTTTCCCTTTTCTTTCTATATGTTATACCCTACCTTGTGCTAATTCTGTTTTGCAGGAATATAGATCTTCCTTGAGTTAGATATTCTCCATCTCTTTAGAGTTCATCCCCCATAATGTAATAGTTAGATCATTAATGAAAATATTACATTTTAAGCTTTTAGATTAGAATGTATTGAGCATATAAATAGCATCAATTGCCTGTTCCATACCATTTTCTCCTTTGTTTTTTTTTTTCTAAAATCTCACGAATGGTGAAACACGAATGGCACGTGCACCATTTCGTAAGAGGTATTTAATCCTAAGTTGATGATTTACATCAATGGCCATAGTCAGGATGTAAACAAGACTTGGAATTTTTATCTTTTACGAAATAAACACTGGATCCACACTGGATCCGTTTTCAAAATTCACCATATTTTCCTCAAATATTTTTCTCCTTTTATCAGAATTTAACTTAAAATTAACTCAAAATATATACCAATGGCCATAGTCAGGGTATATTGAGAGTTCATTTCATTTTAAATTCTATAAGAGCACCAAATGTATTTCATTCTTCACCTGAATTTAAATATAGATTATTATATAATACATTCAATGACCATAGTCAAGGATGTATTATATCTTCAATCTTGTTTTAATTCATTTAAAGAATGGAATAGCTTTTCAAAAAATCCAATTTCAAATTCTTTAAATTCATTCATCATTTAGGATAGAAGTACATCATATTTTCAAAATTTCTTTTTCAAAACTCCAAGTGATGTAAATATCTTCCTCAATCTATCTTCAAATTCTTATAAAATCCAATTCATCCTTTCATTTTTCAAATTCAATTTCATTTTTAATCTCAAAGTTCAATTTAACTTTGAGATTTCAGAGTCATTTTTATATTCGAATTCAAATCAGATTTCAAAGTTCAATTCGACTTTGAAATTCCAAATCAAATTTATATTTAAAACTCCAATCAAATTCAAAGTTCAATTTAACTTTGAGATTCTTTTCATCTTCAAAATTCCAAATTCAAACTTCAAATTCAAAGTCTAAATTGACTTTGAAATTCATTTGTATATTCAAGATTCAAATTCAAAATCTCATTTTTCAAGTTCAATTCAAACTTGGAAATTCTTGATTCATCTTCTGAATTTAACAAAACTCCAAATACATTTTAGGATTCAGAACTCAACTTTCACCTTTGGATCTCAGACTTCAGATCCAATTCCACTTTTAGGATCCAGAATCCAATTTTACTTTTGGATCTCAAACTCCAGATCCAATTCCATTTTAGGATCCAGAATCCAATTCCACTTTTGAATCTCAGATTTCAGATCAAATTCCATTTTATGATTCAGAACTCAACTTTCACTTTTGGATCTCAGACCTCAGATCCAATTTCCTTGTAGGATCCAGAATCCAATTCCACTTTGGATCTCAGACTTCAGATCCAAACCCATTTTAGGATCCCGAATTCAATTCCATCTTGGATCCCAGATCCAAAACCCATTTCAAATTTTGGATCCAATTCAGATTTCAGATTCAAAGATCCAGACTTTGGATTCGAATTCCATCTTGAAATCCAGATTTCAAATCAAGTTCTATTTTCAATTCCAACTTTCAAAACCAAATCCATTTCGTTTCTAAATTTTCAAATCTAAATCCACTTACAACTCATATCTGGATTTCTTAAATTCATTTCTACATCATTTGGATTTCTCAGATCCATTCTGAATTTCAAACTTCAAAATCTAAATTCAATTTCATCTCAAGTTCAAAATTCAAAGTCCATTTCCGACTTTGAAACATCATTTCCTTTCATTTCAAAGCTTCAAATCATTCCTTCTCAAAATCAAGATCTATTCTTCCAACTCTGATTTACTTCAAAGACTTAAAATTCCTCTGATCTATCTCAAGTTCTAAGTTAGATTCAAACATTTCTTCATTCTATTATCAAGTTCATCTCAGAATACTTGGAAATCTTCAAAACATCTTTCAAAAAGAGCATACATCCTTGCATTGCACAAGCATGATTCTTTGTGCATTTAGATCTTTAGGACAAATTCTTAGATGATATTTAGGCAAAGCAAAAGGCATAAATTCGATCCTTGGTTCGATTACCCCTGGTAAAGGCGCCAGGAACGGTCGAACCTCGTACCGACGAGCGAATCCCGTCTCTCCATTTTTTCCTGCAATATATTTCAAAACGGAGGTGAGTTATTTGCTAAATATTTTCAAAACAAGGTCAAGTGAAAACCCGCAAAAGAGTTCCTCTTCTCTCTTTCTTTTTTTTTCTCTCTTCTCTCTTTCTTTTCTATCTTTTATTTTTCTCCCTTCAAAAGGAGAAAAATGGAGGTTAGAAAAGGAAAAGAGAAGGAAGAGAGAGAAGACCACAAGAGAAAAAAAAAATTGCGATAATCACAGGGTTCTCCCCTTTATATATTCCATCTTCCTTTTTAAATACCCGAGTTCCGACGCGGACTCTTCTCTTTTTCAAAAAACCCAACTCTCAGGTTGGTCCATCCATCTTTTTAATACCCGAGTTTCGACTCGAACTCTTCTCTTTTTCAAAAAACCCAACTCTCAGGTTGGTTTGTCCATCTTTTTAATATCCGAGTTCCGACTTGGGCTCTCTTCTTTTTCAAAAAAACCCAACTACCAGGTGGGACCTTCTTCCAAAATCCAGCCTTTCGGCTAATCCATCCCAAATTTCAAGCTTCATGTTTATTCTCTTTAACAATCCTTCTTCCCCGTTCAGGATAAGGGGATAAAATCTTGAAAGCAGACCACATACAGTTAAACTATGATGGTCCATTAAATTCAGAATTTTCATCAAGAATCTTTGATGTCTAAAATTCTTCTTGAAAACCGAGCTCATCTTTAAAACCTGGTCCTCGCACTGGTTGTTTCTCAAACTTTTCAATCATATATCGAGCTCATTTTCAAAATCCAGTCCTCGCACCGGTAACTCTCTAAATTCAATCTTCTGATCAAAGTTTTCCTTCTACAAATCAAATTCTGACTTGAACTTCCAAATTTGACTTATTTTCAAAAGGATCTAGATTTTGCTGGTCATGTATTTCAAAGGTTTCAGCTTTTGCTGGTCATGTATTTCAAAGATTTCAGCTTTTGCTGGTCATGTATTTCAAAGGTTCCAGCTTTTGCTGGTCATGTATTTCAAAGGATCCAGCAGCTTGCTGGTCATATATTTCAAAGGTTCCGGCTTTTGCTGGTCATGTATTTCAAAAGGATTCAGCTTTTGTTGGTCATGTATTTCAAAAGATCCAGCTTTTGCTGGTCATGTATTTCAAAGGATCCAGCAGTTCGCTGGTCATGTATTTCAAAAAGACCAACACTCGTTGGTTATATATTCCCAAAAGATCCAGCTTTTGCTGGTCATGTATTTCAAAAGATCCAACACTCGTTGGTCATGTATTTCTAAAAGATCCAACACTCGTTGGTCATGTATTTCCAAAAGATCCAGCTTTTGTTGATCATGTATTTCAAAAGGCCCAGCCCTCGCTGGTCATGTATTTCAAAAGATCCACCTTTTTGCTGGTCATGTATTTCAAAAGACCCAACCCTCGCTGGTCATGTATTTCAAAAGATCCAACACTCGTTGGTCATGTATTCCCAAAAGATCCAACTTTTGCTAGTCATGTATTTCAAAGGATCGAGCAGCTCGCTGGTCATGTATTTCAAAAGATCCAGCTTTTGTTGGTCATGTATTTCAAAGGATTGAGCAGTTCGCTGGTCATGTATTTCAAAAGATTCAACACTCGTTGGTCATATATTCCCAAAAGATCCAGCTTTTGCTGGTCATGTATTTCAAAGGATCCAGTAGTTCGCTGGTCATGTATTCCAAAAGATCCAACACTCGTTGGTCATGTATTCCAAAAGATCCAGCTCCCGCTGGTCATATAATCCAAAAGACCCAGCCCTCACTGGCCATATATTTCAAAAGTCCCAGCTCACAATGGTCGAGCTCCCAAATCAATCTGTTCCACAAATCAAACCTTCAGGGTGCAATTTCTCAATTCTATCATTTTGAAACCTTCCTATCTTTCATCTCTCAAATTCCATCAGTTCCCCAACCTCTGGGTTGCAATGTCTTCAAAATTTCATCATTTTCTCAACCCTCGGGTTATAATCTCTCAATTTCAATCATTTTCAAAACCTTCAAAACCTTTTTAAATCAAAGTTCAATTTCTTATAACTGGTCGGGATTTTCAAAATCCAGTTTTTCATAACTGGTCGGGATTTCAAATCCAATGTTTTCACTGGTCAGGATTTTCAAATCCAGTGTTTTCACTGGTCGGGATATTCAAATCCAGTGTTTTCACTGGTCGGGATTTTCAAATCCAGTGTTTTTCACTAGTCGGGATTTTAAATCCAGTTTTTCATAACTGGTTAGGATTTCAAAATCCAGTTTCTTATAATTGGTCGGGATTTTAAAATCCAGTTTCTTATAACTGGTCAGGATTTTCAAAACCAGTGTTTTCACTGGTTGAAATTTTCAAATCCAGTTTCTTATAACTGGTCGAGATTTCAAAATCCAGTTTCTTATAACTGGTCGGGATTTCAAAATCCAGTTTCTTATAACTGGTCGGGATTTTCAAATCAAGTGTTTTCATTGTTCAGGATTTTCAAAATCCAGTTTTTCATAATTGGTCGGGATTTCAAATCCAGTGTTTTCACTGGTCGGGATTTTTAAATTCAGTGTTTTCATTGGTCGGGATTTCAAATCCAGTTTTTTCACTGGTCGGGATTTCAAATCCAGTTTCTTATAACTGGTCGAGATTTCAAAATCCAGTTTCTCATAACTGGTCGGGATTTCAAAATCCAGTGTTTTCACTGGTCAGGATTTTCAAATCCAGTGTTTTTCACTGGTCGGGATTTCAAATCTAGTTTTTCATAACTGGTCGGGTTTCAAAATCCAGTTTCTTATAACTGGTCATGATTTCAAAGTCCAGTTTCTCATAACTGGTCGGGATTTCAAATCCAGTGTTTTCATTGGTCGGGATTTTAAATCCAGTTTCTCATAACTGGTCGGGATTACCAAAATTTAGTTTCTTATAATTGGTCGAGATTTCCAAAATCTAATGTGTTTCATCAGTCAAGTTCTCCAAAGTCTAAAATTTTACAACATTCCTCCAAATTGCAATTAAAGGTCTCATCAAAATCTATATTGAGTGATTATTTCACGAAAAGATTCTGGGACATTGTGCCAATTTGCTAAAAGCATTCGTTGATTCTAAAAAAATCTTACTACACAAAAGAATTACCTCAGATTATCTCTAGTATTCTTTCCAAAAGTTGAAACTTTTTGCAAAAAAGGGATAAAATTCAAAAAAATTTCCCTGTTGATCAACCAAAAGGATGAAAGAAATATCCTCGATATGATTAGTAAAAGAAATATTCAATGATGTTGAAAAGCTAGAAGTGAATTGATATTGATCATGGCTATGGCGCATGTTTAAAGACGACTATCTGGCAATCAGGCAGTGAAAATATCTTGAGCTATAAAAAGAATCCACTCAATCCATGTCTTCTCAACCATTTAAGCAGCGATCAAATATCTACAAAAGGGATCTCTCAGCTGTCGTCAAGATGAAGACGAATAGGCGAGCTAGACCCCCGAGGCCAAAGAAGATTTGGATCATCTCCGAGATGAAGGAGTTTGTGAAGGATCCTTCCAGGGAAAGTCTAGATCACCGTCGAGATGGAGGCGAGTGTGATGAACCTACCGACAAACCCTAAAAGATATTTGATTTCTGCTATCATCTAAAGACCTTTTGAGCTAATACCATCAATATAATACCTGAGACAAAAGAAGGATCAGAACATCTCCAAGATGAAGGAGTTTGTGACGTACCCTTTTCCGAAAAATAGAGAAAAGTCAAGACACATCCAAATGAAGGAAGATGTAAAAATTTGAGAAAGTTCAATGACTCAAAAAGAGTGCAAAAAGATCATCATGGGAAAACACCCAGATATCAAACTGCCCAAGCTGTCAGGAGTCATCTTTTCTCATGTGAAATTCCTTTATCAGTATCTTTTCACTACTTGTTTTTATGAAATTAAGAATATTTCTTCTCTTTTTATATCAAGGAAATGGATAGCTTCTTTGAAGAAAATCATCAGCGCTAAAATTTTGAATTTGACCCTTAAAACCGAGGAGTTAACCTCGTTGGGGGAAATACTCTAGGTAAAAGAGGGAATATCTTTTGCACATACGTGCACATTTTTCAAGCGTTTGAGTCAACTATAATTTTATCTTATTGGTAAAATTTTTTAGCTATTCCAAGAATGAAATAAATATTCATTATCCATTTTGATGCAACCTAGCGTTGTTTATGTCTTCCAGAAGAGTTACCTCATTCAGTTGAAGTATCTTTTTCTGTCCCATCACGGTTACTTCACTTGAGAAATTCATATGGTTGTTACCCACTCAGGTTAAGGGTCAAACCTGAACTTTCTGCGAAAGGCCATCCATTTCAAAAGCTATTTCAGTATCAGCGATAATACGCCCAAGATCATCCCTTTTCCGAGCTTTAGGGAACCCCATCTTCCTCCTTTCACAAACCATTTTCAGATTTGTTCATCCAAACTCCGAAGGTCCCATCATGGTTTCTTCATTCGAGGATTCCATTTGGTTGTCCCCTTCAGGTTAAGGGTTAAGCCTGAACCTCGTGCCATGAGGTATCTTCCTTCTCCAGGTTTGGGTTAAACCTGAGTCTCGTTCCGACGAGGTCCCTTGTTTCAACGAGTTGTTTTCTTCCAGTCCCATCATGGTTCTTCCCATCGAGGAATCCATGCTTTGTATATCCATCTAGGATAGGATTTTACTTGAGCTTCATCTCACGAGGCATTTTCCAAAGATGTCTCATCAAGGTCCTCATGTATTCATTTTCTCCTTCAATTCATCTTGATATATCTTCGTCCCATCCAAGTTAAGGGCTAAACCTGAGTCATTCCAAAAGGATGATCTTGTCTCACCCATGAGACTTGGTCAAAATTCTTATCTTTCATCATTTCGGGATTTTCACCCAAAGTCCCATCACGATTTCCTCATTATCTACTCAATCATATTATTTTTGAGGATTTCGTCTCCCCAAAACCATTCATGATAAGGTTTTAAAGCCGGAAAAGTCATATTTTCAAAATAATTCTTCAACACCCAGTTCAGATCTGCTGACCGCATTTTCAAAATTTGGAGTGTTTTCTTTGCCACTAAGCTCGGCTTTCAACCGGCTTAGTAGCAAAGAGGTGCATCTGTGAACACCCCAAATTTTTCAAATTTTTGTAAATATTCTTTTTTTGTCCCTAATGCCATTTTCTAAGTAATTGAGTCAGTTTTAAATCAGAATTCTGGTTTATTTCTCAGATTTTACCAAAATTAAATTTATTTTATATATCTGACTCAATTTCGGATCTGGATCCAATATCAGAATCCAAATATGAGCTTTGTTATCAAATTTTTAAAACCAAATTCTCAAAATTTCTAAAATAACTTTTAAAAGGCTCAGACAATCTATCTGATACCCGTTTGGATCCACTACTCTATATTTCTCGATTCGAGGTTTAAAACTCAAATATTTTCTCAAATCCCGGATTTAAACCTGTTTTTCTGAAGAAAATTCCAAAAGATGAACTCGAATTCTCAGTAAAGCCTTATTTTGTAAATATTTGTAAAATCTTATAAATAGTTTAGAAATCCCATAGTTTTAGAGTTTTGTTTGCAAAAATATCAAAAAAAATAGAAAATGAAGAAAAAAAGCAAAAATACAAAAATTGATCAAGTAAGACTCTTTTTACAAAAAATCGGTTTTAGTAAAACCCACTTTTAGCAAATTTTCTTAAAAAGCCGCCCCTTTGATTTTTATTAAAAATTTCTCAAGATTTTTGAAAATTTTCTTTTCTTAAAGTTTCTTCCCCCTTTTTATAAAAGGATACAGGGGGAAGAGGGTCGACACCGCCTCTTCACCCCCGCACCCCTCGTCATCACGCACCCATCTTCTACCTCTCCATGGTTACCCTTCTTCTTCGTCCCTCTTCCCTCTTTCTTCTGTCGATCGAACCAATCCTACGATGCAGAGCCATAGCATTGGGTCCCTTCCCTTAAGCAAGCTACAATGAGTATTCTTTCTTTCGTTTCCTGATTTTTTTTTCCTCTTTGTATACTCGCTTCAAGCACCATTAACGCACAATCTGTAAATCTGATTTGCCTATAGCAAATCGGCTTACATAGTGCAACAACAATGGAATGTGCATGTTCCAACACCTTTTCTTTCTTTTCCTTATAATCTAATCCTAGTTTTCCCTTATTTTGAATATTTGATATACCATCTCATGTCGAATTCAGTAATGCCTTATCATTTTTTTTATACGTTTTCCTCCTCTGGAGGTCGGCATTAGCATCTGTTTTTCATTGATTCTGTTTGTATTTAATTGATAGCTTTAAAATCCTGTATATTCTTACTTTCATTCTAATGTTTAAGCATTTTTTATTCAATAAAGCATATTCCAGAGTTTCTCTTTCAACCTCCATATGGTTTTAATGTGTCAGCTCACTCTTTGGCATTGGATTTTAGTTTTTACAATTATTTTTTATCCTTTCCGATTATGCACTGCATCTATATCTACTGTACAACATATCCATTTTTCTGACTTTCGTGTTTCAATAGTTCGATGTTCAGATATAATACTGCTGGTAGTTTTTTTTTTTAGATTTTTAACTTATCTCTGGATTTACATCCGTTTCAGTGAATGTTTTTCATTGATCTATTTGAGATTCTGTGATTTGGGATTGCTACAGGTTAGTAATTGGATCATCCCTATTTGACTCCTTAGCATTAAGGTTCTCCTCCTGTTTCTTCAGATCACACTGCGAAATTAGAATAGGCTGTCATGAATCCAACATTTGTACTGGAACTCATGTGAAGTCATCATCTGATCTCTTTACCTGCTTCTCCCCTTTGTGTTCGATTCGATTACATGCTTCAAGTAGTTAGAATTATTCAGATAGAATTCTTTGTATTTTATCTATGTTATAGGCTTTGGGCTAAATGAAAAATACAATGTTTATCTTCTTAAAACTCTGGTAAGTGCTTATATCTGAATTAACTCTCTGCTACATCCTATGTATAATGACATCCAAAATCTATGTTGCTCTAATCCATTTGCTTGTTTATCTACATTATTGACTGTCTATGTCATGATGAAATTGTTGAGACTTGATTGTTGGCAGTATTCAAGTCAACATGCAAACTATACTGCAAAATGTCATGTACTTTCTCATTTTCATACTTGCCTGTATTAACTTGATCGTCACTGTGAAAGATTTTGGTTCAATGGTCAAAAATCGTATTTGCCTTGAAAATATATTGATCCAGATACAGATTTTGGGTTTGCTATGAGATACCCGCTTGGTCACTATAAAGTCTTGTTGCGATTGGCTGGTGAAGCATGTGATCTGATGAGTCGAGATCAGAGGCCCAGTAGGCCCAAAACCAAGCTTCCCGATCTATCAAAATGTATGGGATTTGCTAAGTCAAAAAAAAAAAAATCAGATGCTTTGCTGATTTAAGGATAATCTTCTGAATTACTACACGCCTCTAGCCAGCACAAATGATAGCAAGAGATATCACCACCTTATGAACAGACTCTCTGTTCAATTGCCTTGGTTGATGATTGTGGTCTTGACCACTTAAGTGGATCTTGGGCCATTGTTAAGATTTAGCTTTAATTCTGGGATCAGTTAGAACCTTGTATTTTCAAACATGAAGTGGATGTTATTTGCCAAAGAATCTGATCATATTTTGCTAAACAAATTGGTCCAACTTCGGATCCGCGGTAAGATCTCTTGTCATCATGTTCTGATTTCTTTTCTTTGAAGGCTATTGGCTTTTGTTTTGCTTTCTTGTATTAATATGCATATTTAATAGTTATTATATACAAGTTGATGTGTCTGTTTCTGTGTAACTGAGCATTCATACCTTCATACCAAGACCCCTTCTACAACCTCACCTACATAGCTTCATATTGCTGCACCTGTTATCATTTGTCAACTTCCAGTACTGTGTTTTAGCATATCCCATTTTATTTCTTACACTTTGTTTTGTTATTGTGCTACTCATCCCGTGCATGTTCTGTACCTGGGAGCTTTTAGTAGTGTTGGTACAATGTCTTTGTTATACACGTTTGCCTTCTCTATCTAGCATTGGTTATCAGTTACAACAATCTCTCCCTCCTCTGCGTCAATCACTCAACCATCTCCAGCTGAAGTAAGATTTCAGTATCTCAGCAATGTGGATCAGATTCCAATCAGCGTCATATGCTTGAACCATGGTGGGCAAGAGACTTTTTTGTAAATACAGAATATGGTACAGGTATGCCTATCATAAGGCGTGATTCTACCTCTTGAGGATGGTGGATGATCATTCCCCAAGGAAAGGCTCTTGCAAATACTCACCAATGATATAGATTTAATCTGTATCTGCCATGAAATTAATTCTGGATCTCTGCAATTATCATTTCCTGTGTATAGATCATACTAGTGAGTTTAATCAATTAATCTACATCTTTGGTAAGTGGTTTGATTGTTACATTGGTCATTGTTTATTCTTTGTATCAAATCTCTCTGTTTGAATTTAGATACATCCTCACATTGGATTGTTTTTCATAGGGAGCTGAAGTCGGGTGTTCTGTGGGCTCATAACCAGAGCTTCTGATTATGATAGAAACCTGAGGTCTGTCGGATTGAAATCAGTCTTCTTCATTACCCTCTGCAATGTTAAAGTCAAAGGGTACCGTAGATCCAGAGAGACCGGCAGGTAAGTATAAGAAACATCGATCATATCTTGCTAGATTAGGTCTTAAATGGAATTATGGTTTCTACAACATTGCCACTTCAAGCAGGAACCCAATCAGAGCATCGTCAAAAGCACTTACTGTTCATTCTGATTATCAATGTTATTCCAGTGACTCTGCAATTTCTGTAGTATATAATCCCCATCTTCATTTTTGATTAATTTACCATCGAAGCCATATCAGTAATTTTGTAGATCTGTTTGGAATGTTTAGGTGGTGTCATTTGATCTTGTTTATTACAATTCTTTTATAAATGATTTCTGTAACATGAGTTGTACCTTAGAGACTCGGGAATTACATAGTGGAAGATATGCACAACAACCATTGTAGATGCGACTCCAATAGCTGACATTTTCCTTATAGGGAGATGCTGGTTGTGGCTATAGATGCTCTCAAAGGTTCATCATTGCCATATCACATCTCTTATTGGATACTGTGAAAAGCTCTCTGAAATGATCCTTGTTTATATGTTCATGGCTGAGGGTCCACTCATAAAATGGCATGACTCTCCCACCATTTTCTTGAAAGCATAGGCTTCTGATTTTCATGTTTTCACAAAAAGATTTGCTGCTGAAACTTTTCAAGATTTGTATGCCCAAGTGATGGTCACTGCTGCAAGAGGCCAGGATATGATGATCCACATACAACATTTAGAGTGTTAAAACAGAACAAAATCACCTGACTCCGGGTGATCTGCCTGGGTTTACAATAAATTCTTATAAGTATTGTCGTGGTCCGCCTCATTTATTTTTGCTTGACAAGTTTGATGTTGCTGGAGCTGGAGCTGGTGCCTGTTTAAAGAAATATTCAGAATCTATCAATCTTTAAAATAGTTCAGGCCCAAATAAGTGATATTCTCTAATCATGTTGCTGACTCTATGCAAAATGCTCCAGCGAATGATGATTAATTCCATACTGACATCATTTTATATTTTTCTTTCTCTCAAGTTCTGTAATATATTTTCACTTGATGGGTAATTCCTGTTAACATTTGTTTTCTATATTTGTAGCATCAATTCCCTACTTTGGATGCAATGCTATCATCATCATTTTATGTCTCTTTCTCTCAAGTTCTGTAATATATTCTCATTTGATGGGATTAATTTCGTACTTTTGATGCAATGCTATCACAGATATGAAAGATGATTCTGAATTCCATACTGACAGTCAGTCTAATAACATTCCTCACATTCAATCATCGTTGCAAGTCTTGTTGGTGCCATGATGGGAACATATAAAATTTTATTGTGCTCTCTTTCAAACGCTAAAGCCTACATATGAAAATTCAAGTGCTACAGTAGCAGAATGGCTATATTCCTTCCTGTGATGGTAAGCTATTCCCCCTTTTTCTAGTATGTTGAGTTTCTGTGTTCTGGTATGTCTGCATATAGTTTTCTATTGAGCAGGTTGATGCTAGAATTTATCTGTGGAGATGAAACACAATGATAGTCATCTCAGATGTTGATGGAACAATCACTAAGTAAGTTCTTATGTGCAATCATTTAGTGGTGACATCTTCTTGTTGGTGGCAGTGATGTCTGTAACTGCAGCTGTGAGGGACACATAAACTTCAATTCCTGCATTGCTCTTTATTCTGAGAATTTAGGTTGTCTATTGTTTTCTTAGATAGTTAATTCAAATGCTAAGATATCAGCATAAAGCTGCTAGTAAAGGCATACTTTTTAATAAAAAGCATACTTATGAGAACAATCAGGAAGATGTTTTGTAAGATGTATGTTACTCATATTCCAGAGCTATTTTGGATACATTTGACCTGTTTATATTGCATATATGTAGAAGTTCTGGTGATTTCTTGCTTGTAATATTAATCATTATCAACAACATTTTTTAAGGGTATTTTCGTCAGTGGCAAAGCTCCATGCTAATCTATCAAGTTTTGTTTTTGGCTGGCTGTGACTATGGGACTGCAACTGTGAACCGTGGGGTTGTGAATGTTTTTATTGCAAGTATGAGCAGCAAGGAGAAAATTACATAAGTGGGTTCAAGCTGCAGTGGGGTGTTAAAAGTGTGAATTGTGTTCTTATTAGGTGAGGCTATCGACAGGGGTCTGCTTAACCATCTATTGAGGATGTTTACAGCATTAGGAATCTACACTGAGAGCTTTGAGAAACCATTTCTTGAGGGGACTTCAGAGTTTTATGCCACTGAAAATGTAAAATATATGCAGCAGTCAAATGTTCCAGATTACCTGAAGCATGTTGAGACAAAAAGTAGGAGTTCAGTGGAACATCCATTAGCCTGCTCCTGCTTGGAAAAGAGAAAATTCTCTGACTCGTTGAAACGGTTCTGGCATGCTATAAAAAGGTAAGTTGAGTTATTTTTAGCCATTAAATTCTCTATTGTAAGATTACATGTACATTTCCATAGTCATGTTCATCTACAGCCTCTTCCACTATCTTTTTGCAACAACATTTACCTTAGGTTTTGTCATTTACCTCAGATTTTCATTGGCATACCTGAGTATTTCATCAATTGCATTTTTAGTAATATTATACTTACTATATATCATGTACTAACTCATCTTTTGCAGGAAAACATATGAAAAATATCATTTTGTTTCTTAGCTTAGAAATTGCAAATTAAATTCTATTTTTCAGGTTACAATACTTAGATGATAATAAACTTCCATTTCTTGCATTAGATTAGAATGTATAAACATGCATATTTCTAGAAGTGCTTATTTTCATATCATTTTCCTCTTTTATTGCAATAATTTCACAAATGAAAACACGAATAGCACGTGCACCATTTTATAAGAGGTGATTAAATCCTAAGTTGATGATTCACATCAATGGCCATAGTCAGGATGTGAACAAAACTTAGGATTTCCATCTTTTATGGAATAACATTGGATCCCGATGGGATCTCTTTTTCAAAATCATCATACTTTCAAATATTTTTCCGTTATTAGAGTTTAACTTAAAACTAACTCAATATATATATCCATGGCCATAGTCAGGATATATTGAGAGTTAATTTCATTTTAAACTCTATAAAAACACCAAAATATATTTTATTCTTCATTTGAATTTAAATATGATTATTATATAATACATTTAATGACCATAATCAGAAGTGTATTATATCCTCAATCTTATTTTTATTCACTTAAAGAATGAAATATGCTTTTCAAATCCAATTTCAAAATTCTTTAAATTCAATCATCATTTAGGATAGAATTACATCATGTTTTCAAAAATTCTTTTTTCAAAATCCAAGTGGTTTCCTTCAAATATCTTATTCACTTCTCAAATCAATTTTCAGCTCTTGTAAATTCAAATACCATCTTCATATTCTAATTTTAAATTCAAAGTCCAATTTGACTTTGGAATTTCAAATTCATTTCTATATTCAAAATTCAATTTCCAAATCAAATTCAAATTCAATTCAAAAATTCAAAGTTCAATTTAAACTTTGAAGTTTCTGATTCATCTTTTGATTCCAAATTCAAATTTTGAATTCAAAGTCCAATTCAACTTTGAAATTCATTTGTGTATTCAAAACTTCAATTTCCAATTCAAATCAAATTTCAAAGTTCAAATCAACTTTGAAATTCCAAATTCACTTTTTCAATATTCAAATTCAAGTTCAAATCAATATCTCAAAATCAATTTCAAAAGTTCAATTTAACTTTGAAATATTTGATTCATCTTCTGATTTCAAAAACTCAGGCTTTAAGTCAAATTCATCCTTCATTCTTTAGATTGAATCTTGATTCTCAATTCAAAATCAAAGTTTTGAGATTGATTCTAAGTCTCAAAATATGATTTTTCCTAAGTTTTAAATTCAATCTGGGTTTTCAAAATCCAGACCCATCTTCAAAAGTCCCCTTTGGACTTTCAAAAACCAAACCCAAAGTCAGAACCCAATCCCAACTTAGATCCAAAATTTCCACCTTGAGTTCCAAAATTTGGAACCCAATTCCATATTCCATTTAGGATCTTAGAATTCAACTTCATTTTAGATCTAAGACTTCAGATCCAATTCCATTTAGGATCCTAGAATTCAACTTCATTTTGGATCCCAGACATCGGATCCAATTCCATTTTGGATTCTGGAATTCAACCTCATTTTGGATCTTAGACTTCAGATCCAATTCAATTCCATATCCAACTCCATCCTGGATCTCAGACTTCAGATCTAGATCCCATTTAGAATTCCAGACTTCGGATCCAAATCCATTTAGGATGCCAGATTTCAAATCCAAGTCTATCTTGATTCCCAAATTCCAAAACCAATTCCATTTTTCATATCTCATCTAGATCTCTTAAACCCAATTCTATTTTTCAAACTCAACTTGGATTTCTCGAATCCCATTCTAATTTAAAAACTACGAATATGAAATTTAATTTCATTTCAAATATTCATTTCCTCTCCTAAATCCAGGTTCAAAATTCAAAGTCTATTTCTGACTTTGAAATTTCATTTCCTTTTTTTTTATCTCAACTTCAAATCATTCTTTTCAAAAATCCAAATTTATCTTCCCAAAACTTTGATTATTTCAAAGACTTAGAACTTTGAATCTCTTTCTTGATCTATCTCGAGTTCTCAGTTAAAATTCAATTATTTTCAATCATTTCTTCATCATATTTACTTCAAAATCACTTGGAAAATCTTAGATTTCAAAAAGTGTTTTCAAAAAGCATACATTTCTGCATTTTGCACTGCACAAGCATGATTCTTTGCGCACTTAGACTTAGAATAAATTCTTAGATGATATTTTAGCAAAGCAAAAGGCATAAATTTCGATCCTTGGTTCGATTAGCCCTGGTAAAGGCACCAGGAACGGTCGAACCTCGTACCGATGAGCAAGCCCCATCTCCCAATTTTCCCACAAATATTTCAAAACGGAGGTGAGTAATTTTTCTAAATATTTTCAAATTAAGGTCAAGTGAGACCTTCATAAAAGAGTTCCTCTCTCTTCTTTCTTTTCTTTTCTTTTCTCTTCTCTCTTCTTTTCTGTCTTTTATTTTCTCCCTTCAAAAAGGAGAAAATAGAGGTTGGAAAGGAAAAGAGAAGGAGAGAGAGAAATACCAAGAGAGGAAAAGTTTTGCGATGATCACACCTGGGCACACCGAAGGCCACCCTAGCTGGTCTGGGCCCATGCTCAGACCTGGGCTGCCAATGCCCAGTCTGAACCCACTCGGTTCAGACAGAGACAAAAACCGAGAGAGAGTGGGTTGGTGAGTTCGGCCTGGTGCAAGCACGAACCGACACCCAAGCCCAACCATGAAGGTAGCAATGTTGCTGCTACCTTCCCCACCGTGAGTGGTGGCTGCAATCGAGCTCGCCACACCCACACCACCACCTCGAAATGGAAAAAAGCGCAATTGCTCGGCGTATTTTTACGCCACGAGTCCAAACCTGGTTAAGGCACAACCTCTACTCTGGCTCAGCGGCGCTTACGAGCAAGGTGCCCTCGCAGGCACAGAGATACGAGTCATTCTGGCATCGTTCCATCAACGGACATCATCATGTCGTTCAACTGGTTTGGGCAGCTCTTCTGCCAACCATTTCGTCAGCACCTCCCCTGCTCTATCAGCAGCGGTGCGACAAACCCTTCTACGTTGTAGAAGGCATTCCATGAACTGGGTCGCACTCTGCTGTATGAAAGAGTATCCTGCTACGTTCTTTCTGAGCTATTTTTAGCTTCTTCAGAAATTTCAGCAGCACTTCCTCTCTTCAACAGAGAAAGCATGCGTTTCTTTTATCCATTTCAGCGACATCTCCACTCTTTGGCGAAAAATCGCTACGCTTAACTCGAGAAATGGATGTGCACCGTTGTGTGTACCTTGCATCCATCAAGGTTGCAGGAACCCTGGGCCATAGTCAGGCCATACGTAATTGACTTAGTCTTTACGTAAAGAGCATTTTGCCAAAAAGCGAAGCCTTTCCAATAGGGGCTTCATTCGTCAAGCAGAATCTTAAACGAGGAGCGGTAAGGGAATCGCATTGGCGATTTGGAGTTGATCTCCATTTGAACGCTCATTTTATGCGCCATATATGTAGTATAAGCAGAAGCCTGTGCTTTATACAACGGCGGCGTAAAGAAATGCATATACTATTGTTCAGGATGTGTAACTGAACGAAATATTCTACATATATATTTGCAGAAAGCAGGAGCCTTGATATCTTTCAACACGATGGCGTAAGTAAATGCATAATCAGAAATTGCAGAAAGCATGAGCCTTGGTATCATACGACGCGACGACAAAGGTAAATTACATAGCCTATACGATATAAGACGCGTCTGCAGAATCAACAGATATACACCTAGATCTGCATCCAACGATAGTTACGAGGCGAGCGAGTGAACACCGAAGTGTTCTAAAAGGCTCAACCAAGAAATAAGGCGAGATACCATTTTTAAGAACGCATATACTGCGTATTTGAATATATATATCCGACAATAGTTACGAGGCGAGCAGGTGAACACCGAAGTGTCCAAAAGGGGCTCAACCAAGAACTAAAGCAAGATATTACTTCAGAAAGTATATGCTATATACAAACAATCAAATACTTGAGAGAGATGGATTAATGAAGCGAACTTACTTCGATTTGAGGAAGAAACGACTCTGGAATGCTTCGATGCTTCGAACGAGGTTCGACTTCAAAAAGGATCAACTCCGGACTTCGGACGAAAAAAGACTTTGACTTCAAACCTAACTAGGTTCATGTCAAGTCAACTGGGTTTAAACTAGGTCAGGTAGGTTCAGACATAGGTCAGGTGGGTTAGGACCAGGTCAGGTAGGCAAAGACCAGATCAGGCAGGCTCAGGCCAAGTCAGGCAGGCTCAGACCAAGTGGGCTAGGTAGGAGAGGTTTAGGAGAGAGAAAGATGAGGCAAAGGGGGGGTTGGTGATTTTTTCTAAAGGGGGGCTCCTCTATTTATAGAGGAGGTTGCTTAGCCCATAAGTAACCCCATTTACTTAAATGCCCTTTGGCTTTTACATAAATTCCTTCCATGGAAGGTGCTTGAAGATGCTGGAAGGCTCTGGAATATTCTAGAATATTCTAAAATATTTTTTGAGAAATATTTTTGTGGGTCCCGCAAAAATTTTGGGTTTTCGGCGATTTTTTTCTGAAAAATTCTGAGTACGCCATTCTCTTCGTATTGACGTAACTAAGAAAGTTGGCACAAGGAAATCTTTTGATTTTGTTCAGGTAGGAAGTTATGGATTCCAAAGTGTTTGAGCATATATTCGCAAAGCAATGAATATCTTAAGTATAACTGACTCACAGGAATTGATTCGTTTCGCATTCTGAGAAAAAATACTATTTTAACCGGTAAATGCCTCATGAATTTTATTCAAATATTTTTAAAAAATTGCGGGTCTTACATCATTACCCCCTTAATGGAATTTTATCCGCGAAATTCAGTTAAGAGTACAAAGTGAATAGATGAGGATACTTATCCTGCATATCGGCTTCGGGCTCCCAAGTGCAATCATCTATCCCATGATGTTGACACCTCACTTTAACAAGTGGAATGACCTTCGTTCTTAGCACTTACTCCCGCCGGTTCATGATCTCTACTGGCCTTTCTTCTACCATCATATCTTCTCGAATGTCAATATCTTCATGTTGAATGACGTGAGAAGGATCATGAATGTACTTCCTAAGCATTAATACGTGAAATACATCATGTATTTACGCGTATTGCGGTGGCAATGCTACTCGGTAGGCAGTATCTCCGATCTGATTCAAAATTTCGAAGGGACCAACGAATCTGAGGTTGAGCTTCCCCTTCTTTCCAAAACGAAACACACTCTTGGTTGGAGAGACCTTGATAAAAACCTTATCTCCAACCGCAAAAGTGAGCTCCCTACGTCGTCGATCTGCGTAGCTCTATTGTCGACTTTGAGCAGTCAGTAGCTTCTTTCTGATCATGTGGACCTGCTCAGTGTAGTGCTGCAACACAATGGGCGAGCCCAAGGTTCGCTCACCCACTTCACCCCAATGGATTGGTGATCGACAGGGTCGCCCGTACAAGGCTTCATACCGTGTCATCCCAATGCTAGTGTGGTGGCTATTATTATAAGCAAATTCAGTCAACGCTAGGTGGGAATCCCAATCACCATTCCATTCCAGCATACAGGCTCTCAACATATCTTCGAGAGTCTGTATGGTCCACTCAGATTGCCCATCAGTTTGGGGATGAAAAGTTGTGCTGAACTTGAGCTTTGTCCCCAGGGCTTTCTGAAGTTGCTCCCAGAAGTGAGAGGTGAACTTCGGGTCACGATCAGATATGATCGATATCGGCACTCCATGGAGTTTGACGATTTTCCAAATGTAGATTTCTGCCAATCGTTTCGTTGAATACCGAGTGTTGATTGGCAGAAAGTGAGCAGACTTGGTGAGTCTGTCTACAATCACCCAAATTGAGTCATGTTGTCTCTTAGATCGAGGCAATCCAATGATGAAATCCATCGTAATGCCTTCCCATTTCCATTTCTGAATCTTGATCTATTGCATTTTTCCACCAGGTCGTTGATGTTCGATTTTAAGTTGCTGGCAGATCAAACACTTTGAGACAAAAGTAGCCACATCATGTTTCATACCCCTCCACCAGTACTTTCTCTGCAAGTCCCGAAACATTTTTGTACCTCCAGGGTGGATAGTGTACTTGCTACTATAAGCCTCCTGGAGTACTTCCCTTCTGAGCTCAGGGTTATTTGAAACCCAAATCCTTTCTTCCATCCATATTCCTCCATTTTCTTTCAAATGGAAGAAAGTATCATCCTTTTCAGCACGAGCTTTTAATTCCAAGTACTGTGGGTCCTTGAACTGTTCGGCTACGATGTGATCGAGGATCTCGATATGGATCGTCAGACATGACAATCGAATCTTTCCTAGATCAGCCAGGAATGACTTTCAGCTGACAAAATCCTTCATCAGCTTTCATTATCCTGTGAGGCTGGCCAGAGTGCCAACAGTCTTGCGACTAAGGGCATCTGCTACGACATTCGCCTTTCCAAGGTGATAGGAAAGCGTGAATTCATAGTCTTTGAGGAATTCTAGCCATCGTCGTTGCCGCATATTGAGTTCTTTTTGAGAAAAGAGGTATTTTAGGCTTTTATGGTCCGACATGACCTCAAATTTCTCTCCATATAGGTAGTGTCGCCAGATTTTAAGTGTAAACACTACCTGTTATCATCGCAAAATTTTCCCCCTCTCTTGCGAGAGTGAAACGAATTTCGCGAGTCAAACTCGACCAAAGTTTTGAAAATTGTTTTGAAAATTAACTTGCCACCGTTTTGAAAATTTGCAGGAAAATTTCCTGGAATGGGATCCGCCTGTCGGTATGAGGTTCAAACCGTTCCTGGCGCCTTTACTAGGGGTAATTGAACCAAGGATCAATTACGTGCTCTAACTTGACTCAAATATCTAAATTATGCTCTATTTTTCCTAGAATGCATAGAGAATCAGGCTTGTGCAATGAAATTTTGAAAATAATGCAAGTTTGAGAAACATGATGTTTGCTTTGGAAAATTGAAATATGCTTGAAGAATAATTGGAAAAGTGCTTGAAATTGAAATTCCTGGGAAAATCATTGAATTTCATTGAAAATCAGAAATTAGATTGGAAAATGAATTCGCAGGAAAACTTGAATCTTGGGAAAATCGATTTTTGAGATTTGGAATTTGCTTTTCTAAGAAAATGGATTTGAGAATTCTGAGAAATTCAAGAAATTCATTGGAAAATGACCTTTGCTCAGGAAATTGGCTTCTCAGGAAAATGGAAAATCTGAGAAAATCGATTTCTGAAAACTTTAGATTTTGAAATTTGAGAATTTTAAAACATTGGAAAATCTTGATTTGGACTAGGGAAATGCTTTAAAATGTCATTTGAAAACTCAGTATTCTGAGAAAATCAAATCCTGAGAAAAACTTGGTAAATCCTTGAGAAAATTGATTTTCTGAAATTGAAGTTGGAAAATGAATTTGAAAATGATGCAAATTAAATGATATGAATGAATGAATATGAATTTGAAAGGAAATTTCATTAATAAATTGAGAAATCCTTTTGAAACTTTGAGAAATGCAGTGCATTTTTGAAGTTAGCCTAAGAGTATAGGCTGAATATGGCTAATATGAAGATAAAAAATCTAGGTTTCATTCGTATTCTGACTATGGCAAAAAATACAAATTCCACCAAGTTTATAAACTCCATAAGAGTTTGTGCACGTGCCATTCGTGTAAACCATAGTGAATTTGAAATAAATGTGCATGAATCATACATCAAATATTGAAAATTGCAGAAATTAAACTATATGCAATGCAGCCCTATTCTAAGAAAAAATGTAACTCTTATTCCAAACATTACATTACTTTTTACATTGAATTGAAAAAAAATAGAAATAAAATAACTAAGTCTTCTTCTTGAATGTTTCTGCAAAACTAGAAAACAAGGTTAGCACAAAAATGTACATTTTTCTGAATTTATCTGAAAATATGGGAAATTATCGGATATTATTCAGATATAAACCCAGAATCATACCCCCTTTGATATAAACATGATAAATAATGAATAAATTTCAAAAATAAGCTTGGAAATTCGAAATTGGGGTCAAAATGACCAAAATGCCCTTGATGACCTTGAAATCAGGGTTTTCTAAAAGAAATTTTATAAATTTTGGAATTTTAAAAATCAAATGAAATAAATCAAACACAATATGATGAAATATGATAATATGCATGAAATTTTGAAGAACTATAAATTGAAATTTCAAAATTATGATCAAAATGACCAAAATGCCCTTGATAACAAGATTATGGCATTGAAACCAGGGTTTTTTTGAAATAAATTTTGCAAAAATGAAAAATTGAAATGAAAATGAGATGAAAATTAACCCTAATATGATTCTATATGCTAGTTTACATGAATAAAACCCTAAAATGATGAAAATATCATAAAATATTAAATTTAACTCTATTTTCGCTTGATTTTCGCTTCTGAATTTAAAGATAAACTAACTTACAAAGCAAATGAACTTGAAATTGAGCTAAATTTGGCATGGATACCTAAACTAACCCTAAAAACAGAATGGAGCTCGAAAATCTATTTTTTTGTATTTTCTTAATATGAAAAATAGTTAAAATCCTAAAAAAAATCAAACTTTTGCCTAAAATGCTGATTCTAAATGGGATTTCGGATATCAAACTTCCATAAAAATTTCCCAAATTTTATGGGGTGACAGAGGATAGTCAGGCAAAGATTTTTTTATTTTAAACTTTTTAGTTTTGACCTATGGTCGGAGCTTTGTCACTCCGGCAAGTCGGATCGGAATCCAGCGATTCTAGGATTTGGAGAAAATAGACAGGTTTTGGTAGAAAATATGGGAAAAATAGTAAATAGATGGAAAAAAGTTTGAAATTATGGGAAAATGTCCCCGACAAACATAGGAAAATTTGATCATTTTAACTCATTGGGATTCGGGTCACGGTTTGGAAAAGGGCACACTGTTATCAGAGACCCAAATCTCTGAAATTTTGGGATATTGAAATATGTCAGACAGAAAAGAAATTTTCGGGAAAAATACTGAAACAGTTTCAAAAATCCCCAACTTTTGGGAATTGACAGGAAAACATGTTAGGAACAACTTTTGTGTTGAAAGTTTTTGCATACAGGCTACGGATTAAGCGGACTCAATGCATTAGAGTATGTTTATACCCTGACAAAGGAAAATCAAGATTTTCCCAAAGGTCTAAGAAATCCGATTTTTTACAGAGGTCAAAACTGCTTGGAAAAACCACAAAATTTCCAGATCATTAGTAGATATGAATCTACCGTGAGTTTTAGAGGACAATCCGGATCCCCCACAAGGGTGGTGCTGGAGGTTCTTGTCTGCTAAAGCAGAAATTGAAAATTCAGAGAAGTTAAAAATCCGAATTGGGATTTGATTTTTAAAATGGAGTTGTAGAACCCAAATCAATCTGGGTTTTTGGAAGGAGGTTACAGACAAATGAAGGCACTTAAAATAAAAAAATTTGGATTTGTTAATAGGAAACTAAACATGAAATAATAACTGGACCGAGCATATGAATCTGAAACCTATAGACTAATCATCAAATAATAATAAAACTAAACTAAATGAGTAAAATGATTATTAAACTAAGAAATAAAACTAAATTAAATAAAAAAAAACATGCAATCTTCATGATAATAATAATAAAACATGGAAATCATTCGGGAGACATGAACTCTTTCTTTTGATGTTGGAAGTCGAAATGAGGGATCTGATCCATTCGTTGGATGGATCCCTTCTTTTACATGGCCTTAGCAATAAGAAACCACCATTATCTATTCACAAAATAGCTCTCCTAGCCAAATGAATCCAGTTTTGAACTAGATTCATGCTAGGCTTATAAAAGAATCAAAGAGGAAGGATTCTTACCCGGGGACTTGCTTGAATCGATGGATGAGAAGGCTGGACTGATGAAGGGCCTGAACTTGCTTGTTGTTGTTTCAATGGAGCTGGAGCTTTGGAGGTATTACAACTTGCTTGAGGCAGCTGGAGCTTTGGTGGATGATGACTGCAATTATGGAGGCTGCAGTTGGAAGTAGGCGTCGGCTGATGAAGATGGCTACAGTCTTGTGCTTGAAGGTGATGGAGATGGCTCCAACTGAAGGTGGTGCTGCTGCTATGCCGCCACCTTGGTGTGGCTGGTGGTGATGGTAGCTGCAAGTAAGAGGAGGTGGTGGACACCGGTGGTGAAGATGCTGCAAGGTTGTAATGGAGGTGTTTGAAGGTGAGTGGCTGCTGAAGGATGAAGATGGTCTGGAGCTGCTAAGGAGAGAAGAATGGAGGTAAAGGGAGAGAGAGAGAGAGAGAGGCGTTGAATGGGGGATGAGGCAGCCGTATGGCCTCTTGAATAATAACTTAGGGAAAGATCAAATCTTTCCTAAGTTTTATTAGTTAATGAAAGAAAGGAGCTGTTTACGTGAATGGGTTTGGAGGCTGGGGAAAGAGAAGGAAGGGAAGAAAGAAAGAAAAAAGGGAAGGAAAAGGAAAGAGAGAAGGGAGAAAGTAAAGGAAAGAAAGGGGAAGAAAAGAGAGTGAAAGAGGAAAGAGGAAAGAGAAGGGGGGCTGGACTGCCATACGTGAGTGGAGGGAGAGGAAAGAAAGGAGGAAAGAAAGAAAGAAAGAAAGAAAGAAAAGAAAGAAAGAAGGAAAGAAAAAAAATAAAAAAAAAAGAAAATGGAGGAAAAAGAAGAAAGGAAGAGGACTGGAAGGTGGGCTAGTGTGGTCGACCCCCTTGTGGGTCCCACCTTAGGAAGAATAAAATAAAACAAACAAAAAATAGTGAAAAAGATAATTTTTTTTCTTTTCTTATAAATTAAAACAAGAAAATGCAAATGGATGGGCCATCTCAGAGTGGGTCCAAATTCCACTTTTGAAATTCATTTTGAGGAATAAAGGGGTAAAATAGTCTTTTCAAACAAATTTCCAGACGAAACGAGCTATTTTTGGCAGTTTTTTAAACGAGCTTGGATTTTGAAGTTCAATACCTCGTTGCGAAGCAAATCTAGTGTAGAATTTGAAAATTTAATTTTGAAAGAAATCCAGATTGTTTTTTTCGAGAAAATATTTCTAAATTTAGAATCCCAGGGGTAAAAATGTCAATTTTGAAAAACCCGGGGTTTGAAATTGATTTCTGAAAGCTTTTGAAACTTGATCTGGATTGAAATTTATAAAACTGGAGTTCTGGACTTCAAAAATGAAATAAAATGTGATGAAATATTATGAAATGCTGAGAAATGATATGAAATGATGAGAAATGACATGCGAAATGCTAACCCTGAATGAAGAATTTTGGATTTTAAACCTCGATTGGCAGTTGTACCAGTTCAAAAAACTGTTAAAATTGACAAAATTTGCAAAATGGTTTGAGAAATGGTTTTCGGGCTCTACTGGGACGAAGTGACACTGAAAATTAGGGTTAGATTGAGTTGGGTTTTCGAGTTTCAGAACTCAAATGAACTGACAAGACACTAACTCAACTGACCTTTCCGACTAAATTTTCAAGAAAAGCTGACATTTTTAGAGAAATGGTGCGGAATGGTCACTGGAGTGAAGTGGATTACAAATCTAAGCTGAGTTTGAGCTAGAACAAAGGTCAGTAATACTGAGATGAACTAAAATCAAAGATCGAATACAAGCTTAATTGGCTGAACTCAGCTCAATTTCAGCTGAAAGAGCTGAAATGGACTAAAATGGGCTCCTGGACACTTAAAAATGGTTTTGAACTAAAACTGGAGCACTTGAACTTCTGGTGTGCTCAGGCTAGACTCTGGGGGATATAACTGACTGTGAAAGACTGACTCAGAGACAATTGGCTTGGATTTGAGTGAGAAATGAGCTCATTTCTGAAGAAATGATCCCATTTTGGCAGGAATGGTCAGAAATGAAAATGGTCTGTTCGTTGTGAGCTCAGATGAACTTAAAATGATTGATATTCTAAATGTTCTGAACTGACCAATGAGCTTGGTTGACTCCGACTGACTGAGGTCCAGGATGACCTAGGGGTAAAATGGTAATTTTCCTAATGAAAATGGGTAAAATGGTAATTTTCTGAAACTTACTCGAGGTTTGACTCCTACACTGACCTAACAGGGTTGGCACTGTACGAGGAGGGTTGTTTGAGAATGGATGTGGAAAATTTGGAGTGTTTACAGATGCCCCTCTTTGTTACTAAGTCGACTTGAAGACGAGCTTAGTGGCAAAGAAAAACACACCAAATTTGGGCTATAAAAATGCCTCAGTTAAAAGGATCTGACTGGATATGAAAATATTAGCCCTGATGAAAATGGTAGATATGAAATGGAGAATAAAGAGAAAAGAATTTACTTCAAAAGAAGTGAGATTCAGGTTTTTGCCCTTAACCTGGATGGGACGAAAATACCTCGTATAGAAACAAAGCTCAGGTTTAACCCTTAACCTGATCGGGAAAATGAAATACCTCATCAAAATGAGGCTCAGGTTTAACCTTTAACCTGACCGGGAAATGAAATACCTCATCAAAATGAGGCTCAGGTTTAACCCTTAACCTAACCGGGAATGAAAATGACGGGATTCTCGAAAGAAAAACCCATGATGGAACTTTCGGACTTTCGCACAATGAATCCGATAAGGGTTTTGCAAAAGCATGAAATTGGGGTCCCTAAAGCTTGAAAAGGGGTTTGATTTTGGGCACCTCATTGCTGAGACTAAATAACTTTTGAAATTGATGACCTTTTGCAAGAAAATGATTGGTGTCTTAACCTCAAGACGAAATTGGACTGTCTATGGTGGGACAGTGGGGACACAAGAAAGTGTGCAAATCTGAGAACCCAGGCGCTCAGATTATACCAACAGAATGGAAGGAACCTTGAAAACTCCCGTTATCAAGTCCTAAAAGGGATAACAACTGATGTCAGGATGCGCCAAAGATGAACCTCAAGCACTCGCTTTACGTCAGGATAGCTAGAAAATATTGCCAAAATGTTGAAAAACTGTTGTTAATTCAAAATAATTGGAAATGATGCACATTGATTTGAAAGTATTCCCTCTTTTCTACTTGAAGTATTACCTTCGACTGGGCTTAACTTTGTAGAATCAATATTCGAATTCAAATTTCTTGCAATTGACTTTCTTTCAAGGAGGCTATGAATTTCCCTGATATGAACAAAAAAAAGAGCATTCTTGATATTGTGAAAGCAATTGGTGAAAGAATATTGATAATAGAATTTCACAAATTTTAAAGAGGATTCTTGATAGATTTGGCAGTCTGATATCCTCAGATTCTTTTCTCATGATGATCTTTTTGCACTCCTTTTTTTTTTTCTTTTTGGCAGAATTATAGCTCTCTTGGGTTTTTGGGGATTACATCATCCTTCATTTTGAAGATGTCCTGACTTTTCTCTCTCTCTTTTTTGGAAGAGTACGTCACAAACTCCTTCATCTCAGAGATGCTCCGATCCTTCTTTTCTCTCAGAGATTATATTGACAGTTATTGGCTCTTTGGTTGAAAATTTCTTAGTGATAGCAGAAATTAAATATCCTTTAGGGTTTGTCGGGAGGTTCATCGCAGTCGCCTTCATCTTGACGGTGCTCTGAACTTTCCCTGGAAGGATCCGTCACAAACTCCTTCATCTTGGAGATGATCCAAATCTTCTTTGGCCTCGGGGGTCTAACTCACATAATTCATCTTCATCTTGATGACAACTGAGAGGTCCCTTTTGCAAATATTTAATTGCAGCTTAGGTGATTGAGGAGATATGGAAATTGAATGGATTTTTCTATATCACCCAGGATATTTTGATGACTTTATTTTCCAAGAATAATCTTTAAAAATGTGCCATTGACTGCGATCAATACCGATCACTTATGGCTTCGCAACAACATTGAATTTTCTTTGCTGGCCATATCGAGGATTTATTCTTCATCCTTTTGGCTGGTCAATAGAAAGATTTTGAATTTTGAATCATTCTTCATGAAAGCTTTGTCCTTTCGAAAATATTACTGAAGGTATTCTGAGGTAATAATTTTGTGCAATAAAGATTTTGAAATCAACAAATATTTAATGACAAATTGGCAAAATGTTCTTGAAATCCTTGGTGAAAGCGAGCATTTGAAGCACAACTCAACGCATCCATGACAAAAATTCTCTTCTTCTTTTCCTCAAAGGAGAAGATTCAGAAATTGAAAATAGAAATTACTCCTCTCTTCCCTGAAGAGGAGGTGTTTGCAAAACGAACTTTCGAAGAGAAAATAAGCTTTCACCAAAACTTCCTAACATTAGGCTTCTCTTATGGAAAGGGGGGCGGTAATGGTGAGGTTGGTGAATTGGTCACGAATGAACGAGTCCATCACATTCTCCCCGAAAAGAGGGTCCTTCATGATGAAATGGCCTAGTATGAAATTATGGTCACAAGGAAAGCGAACTTCCGTCGAAGCTCTCTCTGAACTAAGGGTTTCTTGTATGAAATTAGAAATTTGTTTTGCAAACGGTTCACAAAGACACGAGTCCCTTCAAACTCTCCATGAAAAGGGGCTAAGTGAACAAAGGATAGCATGCAAAAAGAATGAGCTCCCTTGAACTCTCCCTGTAAAAAGGGTCTCTCGCAAGAGGAAATGACTGAAATTGGTATTGGGTGACCAAAAGGGTCAAAATTGGAAATTGAAATTTTGACAAAAAGGATTTCCTCAATTCCTCAAAATAATGTATTTCAAATCCATATTCATTCAATTCATGCATTTACAAATTTCAATTTCAATTCAGAGAAATCAGTTTTCTCAAATTTTTCTAAGTCTTATTAAAAAAAATCGATTTTCTCAAAATATTGATTTTCCAATGATATTTCAAGTATTTCCCAAGTTCCAAATTCGATTTTCTAAGTTAGATTTTCTATTTCAAAGTTTGAATTCAAAGAAATCAAGTTTTCCAAAGCTATTTCACATTTCTCAAAATCGATTTTCACAAAAACCTCTAGATTCTTCAGAAATCAATTTTCACTTTCTCAGAAATAATATCTCAACCATGATTCACGATTTTCCAAGTGTTATATTTTCCAAAAATTTCTAAGTATTTCAAATCTTAAAGCAAACATCATGTTTTCAAATATGTATTTTCAGAAAATCATAGCACATGCCTGATTCTTTGTGCATTTAGGAAATAGAACATGATTTAGACAAGTTGAGCAAAGCTAAGCACACAATTGATCCTTGGTTCAATTACCCCTGGTAAAGGCGCCAGGAACGGTTGAACCTCGTACCGATAGGCGAGTCTCATTCCTTGGAATTATCCCGCATTTTAAAACGGAGGCGAGTTATTTTCAAAAACTTTTTCAAAGGTCAGTTTGACTCGCAAAAGTAAAAATTTTGCGATGATAACAGGTTTGGCAACCGTGATGGGACCTGTCTTCGCCTGATCAATTATGTGCTTAACTTAGTTCAAATTATCAAAATCATGTTCCATGAAATGTCAGCTTTTATTTCATGATATCATGTGAACCTAGGAGCCTAGACTTGAATCCAGCTGACATGGATTGCATGTAGACTAAGTATGGTTTGGTAGGACCATATTGAGGAGAATTATTCATGCTCATATAGACTTAGGTCTAACACAACACTCTTCAATATAGGTTTGATTGAAAACAATGTTTGCTTCTTCAAAAAATTTTAAAATCTCTACTTTTTTAGGTTTTAGAGCCTTCTGATTTTCTTGCATGTGATCATGTTTTCAAAAGACTACCCCACCTATCTTTACCCGGTCTTCACGTTGCTGGGATTTCTTCCAGAACCATAGTTCGGGACAAAACCTCACAACTGGGCCACCTATTTGGGTGAAAACCCTCCTGCCACGTACCAAGGGCCATAGTCCAACGTATATCGGCAGGTGCTCAAGGATGTTGGAAAACTTGAACCTAGAACCGAAGAAATTGATTTTATGCCACGTACATCGAGCCTCAACTCGAGTATATAGGCATAGCATGATTGGACACAGATGATTTAAACCTTAGAGTTAGGATTAAGGTCCTACAGCTATTTCAAAACTTGTGCATCTAGAGTCAGCTTTTAGGGAATGTTGTATGTGCATACTTGATTGTACAGGATGTGATTGAATGTTAGCTTCTTTTTATTCCATTTTATTACATTTTCACAAGTTTTCCAAAATACTGAACGATTTTCATAAACTCTTAAATTTTTCCATATGTTTCCACATACTGTCTGAAATTTCCTATTTTATTTCAAACCCTGGACGATTTTTCCAAATTCTTCTTATTTTCTTCAAAACTCCAAGCGATTTCCATTCTTTCGTTCTTTTGGATCTCGAATTTCCTGCTTTATTTTTATCCTGCCTGCATCCTTTTAAAATCCTTATATTTTCCCAAGTCTTATTCCAAATTTTCCCTGTTTTCCAGTCTACTCTGATGGCATTCAGTCAACTTGATTTAATCTTTCCTAAGGGTCACATCTGTTATGAAATGCAACAAGGTCTTCTTGAACATCGAGTCCTCAGCACCGGATCCTTCTTTCCCCGGTGGTATTATTCAAGGTTCAAAAACTTCTCTCGTATGTTTCCGGACCATTTGGACAAGTGTGGATTGGAACTTGCATCTGTAGTAGGAAAGTAGACAGTCAACGGCAATTTGATCCACGCACTGACAAAGCGGTGGAATCCAAGCACTAGTACCTTCTGGTTCCCATGGGGGGAAATGACTTTGTTGATGGACGAATTCTCAGGGATTATGGGATTGCCCGAGCCAGCTGGTCAGCCTGGAGATCCATTGGAGAAACAGTTTTTGATTAATGTCAAGGGTCTGGATCCCCGAGATGCTTTAGCTCGCATGACAAGACACAAGTCTTGGCCATTGATTGAAGAAGATGGAAACGAATATGTGGACCTGCTTGAAATCTACAGACAGTATGGGGCCTTTGTGGAAGTCAGCTCGTTGTTCAGGACAGCTCGAGAGAGAATCCAACATGCGATGGTCATATGCACTGTGGGACTCACTCTCTTTCCAGACGGACGAAATTGCATGGATATTAAGATAGTTCAACTTCTACGAAGGTGGGGAAGTCGACAGACCAGCCGCCTCTCCATTGTCATGGCCGCACTCGTCTTCCTATACCGAGGGTTGACCCGTTTCACGCTCGGAGAATCAATTCTAGTCGAAGGGTGCACCTATGCATTGCAATCTTGGTTCCTCCGGCATGTGTCAGCCCGAGCCAGTTCATTCAGATACAATGGTGAAAAGCTTCTGCCAGTTGCGCAATATCGGTTCTTGATCGACAACCTTCAGGAGGAAGAAGTCGTATGGGACTACTTTGATCGTCAGGAATCACCTCTCAGATATACTTATGCATATGGCAAGCGATTCAGGCTACTTGGTCCATTTTTCTGCGCATACTACCATCCAGAGCGTTGTGTCAGGCAGTTCTCTCAGAGACAGAAGCGCATAGAAATTCGCCCACTATCAGAGATCTTGCCAGAGTTCGATCTCACATCAGATCAGTGGTCCGGAGCATACCATTCTGCCAGACATGGCTGGGATTCTTTTGTTACCCTTACTATTTTTCCTGGTCCTCGAGTGTCCTCTGATTATCAAGAGTGGTGGAAAATTGTCTCTCCCCTTCCCCTTTGTTAAGTGTATTATTAAAATCACTTTTTCAATAAAATTCCTTTAATCTTCATTTCACCTTGGTTTGACGACCTCGCCTAGGTAACAAGGCATATTTTTCAGTTGTTTATTTTTGCAAAAGAATGACAACGCAATTGTCGTAACTCCAGCGACGACTCAATCCCTAGTAATGAGATATTATTTCAATTGTCTACCAAAATTCGCAATAAATATTTTTCTCCAACCAAATTTCCTTCAAAAGCCTAATCATCAGTTCTACCTTGCAGAGAGCATCAGTAACATTCAAGAGAGCATTCGTGATACTCAATGGTTCATACAAGGTCCAGAAAGAAAACCGCATCAGTTGAAGGCATCGCATACTCATTCGCTTCAGAAGAGGAAATGGACTCACCCCAAAGTCAGGGTCAGCAAGCAGATGATGATGTGGATCCCCAGTTGTACGTCATGTTCAAAAAGATGATGAACAAGATGTTGGCAGAACAAGCTGAAGCCAGTGCTGAGCAGACTCAGATCAAGCAGAAGAATAGGGATCACACAACAAAGAATGTGAAAATCATAAGAAAGCAGAATCGCCATGAGGAAATGTCGGATGAGTCAGAATCAACAGATGATACTGATAAAGAGTATGAAACCAAACAAGAATTCAAAAGGTCGACTCAGGGGCAGGGGTCGGCTTATAAGTCCAGAAATCAGTCCATTAACGATCCTACTCAGCCACAACTCTGAGACGTAGTCAAAATTGTCAAGGATCTGCAAGCTCGCGATAAAGGCAAGAAGGTCTTCACAAGCGAGGATTTCTATAATGGTCTGGAAGGGGATGACAGCCTAGAAGATCTCCCCTGCAAATTTGTCAAATTTGATGGGACTGGCAATCCCAAGGCTCACCTGGCTTTGTTCTTTGCAGAATGCAATAAATTTGTCTTTTGGTTTCTGCAATCATGTCTCTCAATTGTTAGTATGAGCATCCCCAGAGGTGACCAATTTACTGTCCCCAATCATGAAGAATCATTTGATTACAGAGCGGCATAGTCGACCTATCTTAAACTCATGATCCATTAAGAGATAACCAGATGACCGTAGGTCTGAGAATTCTTTGGGTTTTTCTTCATAAATGAAATTCGAGTTTGTAGCCAGGATTACATTTATTGTTTAAAAGTTTTAATGTTTTATGGCGTTTTGAAGCATTGAGAAGTCCACAAGCTGAGTTTTGAAAGCTTGCCCACAAGAAAATCATGACTGGTGAGGGCATTATCGTTTTCTTTCAAGGGATAAGGTTCAGTGATCCACCAGGATATGGTCACTTGACCCTCTTAGTGAGTGAATGTGCTAATTGCTTTGCCATGATCAAAATCTGGTTCATCATTTGGCTATGCAAAGATTAATTTAACTGGCTATAGAGTTATCTCGATTCATTGTGAAATATCCCAAGGCTTTCTAAAAATCAGTTTGCGATACAATGTGGAGAAGTCGAGTTGCTACCCGACCATGTTGCACTGTAAGTAATTGTTTGGCCTGATTAAATCTATTGAAGTCGAATTGCTAACAAATCCGTGTTGCAGGTCCCATCTCCTACTACCACATTCAAGCTTATGAAACCACTTTGTTACCCATTTTTCTGTGTTAAACCTGTGAAATTGATATCGGTTTCATTCTTCAAGATTGCGTGGGTTCAAATATGTAAATATGCATGCTGCGGGTTCGAATCATCAAAGTCTGGCATGAAACATGTCCTATTGCAGTTTGATTGGTTATGATTAGAGATGATTTATTGTATTGCCGAAACTTTGATTCATGGATCCAGTTCTGTTGATGCCCATTCGCCATATAATTGATCAATTGATCTGCAGGTTTGTGCTCTCCTGCAAGCTGTTTCAAGTTAAAACCACTATTGTCTTATTCTATATCAGGTTTGTGTTCTTCTGCAAGTTGTTTCAAGTAAAACAACTATTGCCTTATTCTATATCAGGTCTGTGCAAACTGTTTCAAGTTATAACAGGTGGGGTGTGCACGCAAGATGGTAAACTTATATTACCAAGAATTCCATACATTATGTGTATTTGATGGGATATATATACCCAGATTTTTTTTTATAGTTCATTTAGAAACTGTCATAACTGCCATTCTTTCTTCTTTTTTTTTTTAGTGGTTCTCGGGGAACCCCTGTATTCTTTATAGTTATGATAGTTTATCCCAAAACTACCCTAACTTTTTCTCTTTTACAGTGATCCCCAAGGAGTCACTGTGGCCTCTTCTTGGTTATGATAATTTGTCCAGAATTACTATAACTATCATTCTTTTAATGGTTCAGAAGAAACCATCATGGTCGATCTTTGTTGAGATAGCTTACCCTATCCTAGGTATCCCCCATGTATCAAAAACTGAATGCTGCTATGGTTACTGTGTAATCATTTTAGATGATTCATTGTTTTGGTGACTTGCCAATTTACCTTTATTTGAAATCAATACATTGGTTCACTGCTGCCGAAGCCAATCGGTGGTTGTTGCTGAAGCCAGTTTGCAAAAATTGACCTACTCATCCCCTTTCCATATCCCCATGAGCAACCAAAAAATGAAGTTTAACAAGGTGTTCGGATTGGTCTGACAAAACTGCAAACTTCTACTGTCAAAAATTGATGATAATGAGGGTCATCAGATCCCAAGTGATTTTTTTTTTATTATTGTGTATATTATATCACTGCATATGATCCGTTTGTTGTGCTCAGCCCCTGCATACTCAGCATTTGTAGTATATCTGGGTTCACATCTCCATCACCTACAACACATACACATGGGCATGAGTGTCTCATACTGTATATGCATATTGTACATACCTATTGCATATGAATACATACTAGGTTTGCATTTTTGTGTATTTAGGCCTAGACCAAGATAGGTGTGTCTTTATAAGTATTTAGATAAAAACACTCTCAGGTGCATTTCCCTTAGGATTTAGGCATAATCATATGCATTTCCCTCATAAAACCTAGCCTGTATGTATTTGCATATATATGTCCTTTATTAATATAGATAAGTCACCCTTGATTACCTGTATATAGATGTTGATATGATGTTTCCCTTTTCTTTCTATATGTTATACCCTACCTTGTGCTAATTCTGTTTTGCAGGAATACAGATCTTCCTTGAGTTAGATATTCTCCATCTCTTTAGAGTTCATCCCCATAATGTAATAGTTAGATCATTAATGAAAATATTACATTTTAAGCTTTTAGATTAGAATGTATTGAGCATATAAATAGCATCAATTGCCTGTTCCATACCATATTCTCCTTTGTTTTTTTTCTAAAATCTCACGAATGGTGAAACACGAATGGCACGTGCACCATTTTGTAAGAGGTAATTAATCCTAAGTTGATGATTTACATCAATGGCCATAGTCAGGATGTAAACAAGACTTGGGATTTTTATCTTATACAAAATAAACACTGGATCCACACTAGATCCGTTTTCAAAATTCATCATATTTTTCTCAAATATTTTTCTCCTTTTATCAGAATTTAACTTAAAATTAACTCAAAATATATACCAATGGCCATAGTCAGGGTATATTGAGAGTTCATTTCATTTTAAATTCTATAAGAGCATCAAATGTATTTCATTCTTCAGCTGAATTTAAATATAGATGATTATATAATACATTCAATGACCATAGTCAATGATGTATTATATCTTCAATCTTGTTTTAATTCATTTAAAGAATGGAATAGCTTTTCAAAAAATCCAATTTCAAATTCTTTAAATTCATTCATCATTTAGGATAGAAGTACATCATATTTTCAAAATTTCTTTTTCAAAACTCCAAGTGATGTAAATATCTTCCTCAATCTATCTTCAAATTCTTATAAAATCCAATTCATCCTTTCATTTTTCAAATTCAATTTCATTTTCAATCTCAAAGTTCAATTTAACTTTGAGATTTCAGAGTCATTTTTATATTCAAATTCAAATCAGATTTCAAAGTTCAATTCGACTTTGAAATTCCAAATCAAATTTATATTTAAAACTCCAATCAAATTCAAAGTTCAATTTAACTTTGAGATTCTTTTCATCTTCTAAATTCCAAATTCAAACTTCAAATTCAAAGTCTAAATTGACTTTGAAATTCATTTGTATATTCAAGATTCAAATTCAAAATCTCATTTTTCAAGTTCGATTCAAACTTGGAAATTCTTGATTCATCTTCTGAATTTAACAAAACTCCAAATACATTTTAGGATTTAGAACTCAACTTTCACCTTTAGATCTCAGACTTCAGATCAAATTCCACTTTTAGGATCCAGAATCCAATTTTACTTTTGGATCTCAGACTCCAGATCCAATTCCATTTTAGGATCCAGAATCCAATTCCACTTTTGGATCTCAGATTTCAGATCAAATTCCATTTTAGGATTCAGAACTCAACTTTCACTTTTGTATCTCAGACCTTAGATCCAATTTCCTTGTAGGATCCAGAATCCAATTCCACTTTGGATTTCAGACTTCAGATCCAAACCCATTTTAGGATCTAGAATTCAATTCCATCTTGGATCCCAGATCCAAAACCCATTTCAAATTTTGGATCCAATTCAAATTTCAGATTCAAAGATCCAGACTTTGGATTCGAATTCCATCTTGAAATCCAGTTTTCAAATCAAGTTCTATTTTCAATTCCAACTTTCAAAACCAAATCCATTTCGTTTTTAAATTTTCAAATCTAAATCCACTTACAGCTCATATCTGGATTTCTTAAATTCATTTCTACATCATTTGGATTTCTCAGATCCATTCTGAATTTCAAACTTCAAAATCTAAATTCAATTCCATCTCAAGTTCAAAATTCAAAGTCCATTTTTGACTTTGAAACTTCATTTCCTTTCATTTCAAAGCTTCAAATCATTCCTTCTCAAAATCAAGATCTATTCTTCCAACTCTGATTTACTTCAAAGACTTAGAATTCCTCTGATCTATCTCAAGTTCTAAGTTAGATTCAAACATTTCTTCATTCTATTATCAAGTTCATCTCAGAATACTTGGAAATCTTCAAAACATCTTTCAAAAAGAGCATACATCCTTGCATTGCACAAACATGATTCTTTGTGCATTTTGATCTTTAGGATAAATTCTTAGATGATATTTAGGCAAAGAAAAAGGCATAAATTCGATCCTTGGTTCGATTATCCCTGGTAAAGGCGTCAGGAACGGTCGAACCTCGTACCAACCAGCGAATCCCGTCTCTCCATTTTTTCTCGCAATATATTTCAAAACGGAGGCGAGTTATTTGCTAAATATTTTCAAATCAAGGTCAAGTGAAAACCCGCAAAAGAGTTGCTCTTCTCTCTTTCTTTTTTTTTTCTCTCTTCTCTCTTTCTTTTCTGTCTTTTATTTTTCTCCCTTCAAAAGGAGAAAAATGGAAGTTAAAAATGGAAAAGAGAAGGAAGATAGAGAAGACCACAAGAGATTTTTTTTTTTTGCGATGATCACAGTTTTGGCGACCGTGATGGGACCCGTCTTCGTCCGGTTGAATCTATGCCTTTGCTTTGCTTTTATATAATCTAAGTCTTTATTCTAACATATGTCAGCTACATTTTTCATGCAAACCTTAGGAGCCTAGACTCTGTCCTAAGCTGACATTATTTGCATATAGGATCTAAGTATGGTTTGGTAGGACCATATTGAGGAGATTATTCCATGTTCACATTAGACTTAGGTCTTAAATACAACTCTCCTCAATTTTAGGGATTGAATGTAAACAATGTATGCAAGTGTATGCTTCTTTTCATTTAAATCTATCTCTTTAGGACTTGCATTAGAGCCTTCTGGTTTTATCTGCATGTTGATCATATTTTGAAAACCTCCCTACCTATATTGTCCCGGTCTTCACGTTGCTGGGCTGTCTCACTGAACCATAGTTTGAGAGAGAGCCTCACAACTGGACCACTTATTTGGGTTCGCACCCCCCTACCACGTACCTAAGGGCCATAGTCCGAGGTATATCGGTAGGTGCTCAAGGATGTTGGGAAGCCATTACCTTAGAACCAAAGAGATATTTTTATGCCACGTACTTCGAGCTTCGGCTTGAGTATATCGGCATACCTTGATTGAAATCAGATGATCTGAACCATAGAGTTAGGATTAAGGTCCTACAAGCTATTTCAAATATTGCATTTAGAGTCAGCCTTTAGGGAATGCTGTGTGCGCATCCTTGTTTGTGCAGTTATGATTGTGTAATATTTTCCTTATATCCTCCTATATATATCAAACCTTTTACAAAACTCTGGGTGTACTATTCAAAATTTCCCTCTATTTTTAAAAACCCCAGGTGCATATTTTTCCTTACCTACATGCTTTTCTCTTTTGTGTGTCAAATTTTTTTTCCTAAAAAGCCCTGAAAAGTCTTTTTCCAAGTCCCTTGATCTTTTAAAAATTTCCAGAATTTATGTCTATCCTCTTCTTTCATCAAAAGTCTATCCGTAAGTCCTGCAGTATATCTAATTCTCTCCTGCTCTTGCCTCAGTATCATTCCGATGGCGTCCGAATCTCCCGATACTATTTTTCCCAGAGATCATATCTTCTGTCAAATAAGGGATGGAACCCCAGATCATCGGGTTATCCAGTCTCGTTCCTTTTTCCCTCGGTGGTATTATTCCTGATTCGCCACCTTCTCGCGTATGTTCCTGGACCACTTGGATGATTGTGGATTGGAGATGGCATCGGCAGTTGGCAAGCGAATCATCAACGACAGTCTGATTCAAGCTATAGCAGAACGGTGGAATCCGCGTACCTGCACATTTTGGTTTCCATGGGGAGAGATGACTTTGCTAATGGATGAGTTCAGTGACATCATGGGGTTGCCAGAGCCAGCCGGTCAGCCAGACGATCCGGTCGAGCAGCAGTTCCTAATCAATGTCAAAGGGATAGATGTTCGAGAAGCATTGGCCAGAGCTACAGGGAGCAGATCTTGGCCTCTCACGGAGATCAACGAAAGTCAGTTTATCGATCTGTTCAGTCTCTATCACAAGTATGGGGCCTATGAAGAAGTCAATACCTTGTCTCGAGCAGCGAAAGAAAGAATCCAGCATGCCATGGTCCTATGCACAGTGGGACTAGCGTTCTTTCAGGATGGTCAGAATTTCATCGATGTCAGAGTCGCACAACTCTTTCGAAGATGGGGAAGCAAGCAAACCCGTCAGCTTTCGGTGTCCATGGCAGCTCTAGCCTTCCTCTACAGAGGCTTAGCCCGTTTCGCCCTCGGAGAGACCATTTTGGTGGAAGGATGCACGTATGCCTTGCAGTCATGGTTCCTGCGACATGTTCCATCAAAGGCCAGTTCCTTCAGGTTCAACAACAAGAAGCTAAAATCTATTGATCAGTATCGAACATTGATCGAGAGACTGCACCAGGAAGAGATCCTCTGGGACTATTTTGACAGACGAGAATCAGTCCCTCGCTACACTTATGCTCGTAGCAAGCGTTACAGATTGCTCGGCCCTTTCTTCTGCGTCAATTATCAGCCAGAGAGGTGTCTCCGACAGTTCTCGCAGCGGCAGATTCGTGTCAACACCCGCTTCCCGACAGGTCGCATGCCAGAGTTCGATCTACGGTCGGATCAGTGGTCTGGGGCATACCACGTCACCAAATACACTTGGGACTCTTTCATTCCTTTGTTTATATTTCCTGGTCCTAATGTATCTTCGGAATATCGAGAATAGTGGCAAACTGTCTGCCCGCTTTCTCTTTGTATTTAAATTTTGTTATCAATAAAAATGCAACTTTTGTTCTGATAAAAAAAGCTTTTTATGGCCAAAGTTTTATTTTGTTGTATATAGTCACGATTCTCGTGACAAATTCATCCACAGTGATGAGACCTCTTTCCTATATTCTTTCTCCGATTATCTCTCATCATGATGGACGACCTCGCCTAGGTCATAAGGAGCATTTTTGTTGCCGCAAAATGGTGACACAATTATTGCAAAATTTATGATGACCCAATCCCTGGTAATGGGATAACTTATTTAAATCGTCTATCAAATTCCTCCTTTCATGTCTTTTTCTCAAAATGTCGCATTTTCAAAAATTCCTCCAGGCTCTAACCATTCTTATACTTCTGCAGAAATCATCTGGCATTGTCAAAATGGTGCAAACCAGAGCAGGAAAGGAAACCGCCCCTCAGCACAGCGACAGCGAAGTCGAGGCAGTCAGCTCTCCTAAGTCAGTCAGGGGGCAGAATCAGAATCAGATCGATGATATAGACCCCGCCATGTACAACATGTTCAAAAGAATGATGACCAGAATGATGTCAGAACAGGCCGAGGCCAGTCAGAAGGAAGTTGCTCCGAAAAGCAAGCCAAAGAAGAAGGCTATAAAGAAACCAGTCAGGATCGTTAGAAAGAAAGTACAGTCTGACACCACTTTTGAAGAAACAAAATTAGCCGAAGAGGAATCAGAAGAAGAAGAACAGTTTGTTTATCACCAGAATCCTCTGCCACAGCTTGTAAAAATTACTGCAGGGCCCGAATCGATAAACAAGCCCGTTCCGGCTAATGATCTGATGCAAGAGCAGATGAAAGAAATGAATCGGGACATCAAGGATATCCAGGCCAAAAGCAAGGGCAAGCAGACCTACTCTG